>NC_037088.1:60921850-61224880 GCF_002994745.2 Rosa chinensis | reverse complement strand
TTGCTTGAAAATATATCAACATGAACAAAGTATACATTTGCATATTGCTCAGATACAGAAATGCGGAATACAATTACAAATTGATATGCTCCACAAGAAACAACTTTTGCAATGAAAATGAAGAAAGTATCACAATGAAAAAAAATTCCTGTTACCTTTGATGCCTCAGTAAGCCACTCCCCACCAACACCGATAAATGCTTGAATACCTTGAGCCATCCTTAGGGCGCCACGTGGGCCTGTACTTAATGATGTCCGGACAATATCCTCCACCAGTTTAGGCAAGTTTTCCATACTATCTGATAATAGCAAGAATTTTCAAGCTTCAGCTCAAATCAATAAAGTGATCAGGAATGAAGTTGATTACTGGTATACTTCATTTTAAGTTTTTTAAAGTTTTATAGCTACTAGTCTACTACCATAAAGTGATCAGGAATGACTCGATCAATACCCACTCCACATATGGAAGTGGTTCTGAAGCTTATGTTGAGAGATATAACAAGAACTTGGTTATTTCTGGTGATCTCTCTCTATATAATTCTTAGAAGACTATAAAAATCAATCTATTGTTCTACATCTTGGAGGTATTTATACTTATACAATGAATCAAACTAGTACTAGGACTAGAAAACATGATTAGATAGGAAATGAAACTGTAACAAAAATAGCCTAAGCAAGAATCCTCCAATTCACAGTGTATGCGGATGCAGTTACAGATGTTCCTTCAACAGCTGTATGAATTTTTCACAGTAGAGATGGACATTCGTTATGGCGGCAGAGATCATTGGTAAATCTGGTTTCGGTAATTAGAAAAGGCTATGTATACCAGAAAACAATATGCCAACGGAAACCTTCAACTTCATCTTTGAAGAATTGGAGTAGACTGTCACTGCTCATTACTGCAACATCTTCTTTGTCTCTTGATGAAGAATACAAGCAGAATATTTGAAGTCAAGATTTGGAAAGTAGTTCAAATAAATCTAGGCTTTTATTATTAGGATTCTTATTATTATTAGGATTATTTCTTTAGGATTCTTTTAAGCATAGGGATATTCCTAGTTATTCTGGAATTATCTTAGCCTCCCTATATATAGAGGCCTTTGTAGTCTTTTATTTTCAGATTTGAGTTAATAAAAATGGAAAGCTGTTGCTTCTCTCCAGGTTTGTGTGATGCAACCTAACCTTAGGTGTGATGCCTAGAAACCCTACTGGTGTGATGCTAGTAGTTTTATCCCTTTTCTTCTTAAGTTTATTTTTCTAAAACCCTTTTCTTTCTAACAATCGAAACTGCTGCAAATAAACCCTAGTATTGCAGTTCTTTTGCTACTTGTCCTGCATCATCTCTTCCCCATAAGCTCACCTTCTCAGTTTTGGCCTCCTTCTCACCAACAACTAAAATGTAGTTGTATTGTGCCATCCAAGCCTATCGTACCTTTTTACCTAAGGATCCATAATTTGTGTTTACATTAACATGATAAACAGCCCAACATATGTGATCCTGACACCCGTAGAGCATAAGGCTCGAATTTCTCTGAGACGGGACAAACAATTGCCTGACGTGGACTAAGGCAAAATGGCAATTTCCCATAGTAGTGCCCCAAAAGTATAGCAAAAAGAAACGCTCAATGGAGCCAACCACCGCTCTGTGTATCATAAACGGCCTCTCCCTCTTGCTTTCTTACCCTCCGCTAGGTAATACAGCTCAAACTGATCAGGATCAGCAGCTGAATATCAAGCTGTATCGTTGGACGCTGACATTTTTTTTTGTTTAATGCATTAGGTACACTGATATCTATCTTTGCTCCATAAAATGTCCCATCCCCCTCATCTATCTGGCAAGGCTTGCCAGACTCATTTAGTGCTTGAACACCCAAAAGTGTCCCAACATTTATCGTCTTCAAATGTGAAGAGCTTAACCTCAGAGTTGCATTCCAAAGGCCACAAAGCTTACAAAGCCACACTCTTGGTAACCTCCCTGGAAATGTGCGAGGAGAAGTTATCCACTCCTCCCCTCCTTCACCTGCCCGTCCCACAAATCTTGATGGATGCGGAGGGAAGGGACCAAATGATTGCTTTTTCTCAGGCCTAAATGGACTTGAAAAGTTTGATTCTTTTGGGGATAACAGACTTCCTATAGGCCTCGTCTGTTGGTTGGGAGACGATGGCAGCACCAACTGGTGGTTGCACATCGTTTTTGGGCTGATCAGATACTACTGTAATCCAATCTTTTCGACCTTTGGCTCTTGCAAAGAAGTGGCCTCCTAATATGCCAACTATACATAACAAAACTAACAGAGGAAGGATCACCACCTCCTTATTCATACTCAAAAACAAGACTTAACTAGTTCTTCACCTCAAAATCAAAACTTGACAGCTTTGCTAGAACTATTTGCTTATGTAAAAGTCTACTTCTTTTTCTGTATATATAAAACAACACAATGAACCCAAATAGGAAACCACATAAAGTCATAAACAACCACAACTACAATCCAACTAGAAAACCCAAATCAAACTACTAATACAAAACACAATCAAAACCACTAAACCTCAATTGGATAAGAAAGTGAGTACCTTGAAGGCGAGAAGAGAAAAGGTCCTGTGTTTGTGAGTAACGAGCCAAGAGAGTGAAGCCCTTCGAGCTTTTTGAGCTAGAATTCATCTGCTTCCACGGTCTTAACGAACCCCAGCTACCTAGTGATGAAGACGAAGACGAACCCAGATGATGATGATGATGATGTAATGATGACGGGAGCCGGCCGCCTCTCACAGCCGAGACCAAGGCCATCTCTCTGTACTTGGGAGCCAAAAAAGAGAGAATCTTGGAATCTGAATTCGGCAAACTCAGTTTGGGAGTCGCTGGCTCAGTTTAAACGACGACGTAGGTTGTATTTTTGTGTTTTGTACTTCGTGTAACCTTACGTTGTACAGAATGTAAGTGAAAGAGGAGATGCCACGTGGCTCCGCGGATTTGTTTGGAAGTTTATGTTGTACATTTTTTGGAGTGACGGTTTACTTGAAGGAGAAGTCTACTCTCTCCAGGTTTAGTTCTGCATAAATGCCTAGACATTACATAGAAGGTGATATTTGATGTGTTTGTATTTTTAGTCCATGATTTGAGTAAATACAGAGTTAATCCAACAAAAATTACAGCCACATATTTGAAACATTGCTTTCATCTTAGGTATCTTTATAGTTAATGTTAAAAAAAATAAAAGGTATCTTTATAGTTATTCAGAATCAATTTTGGAATCTGTATTCTAGTAGGTGAACACGCTTCATTCTATGATGGGATGAAAAATTAGGTCAGTTTCACTTGTTTATGCATGTACGTCTATTTTTCAAGTTGCTGGAATCCTATAAACCCTTCGCACACTGCTCGGCGTACCTTTCAGCTGGTTGTGTACATCTTTAGAAGCTAGATTCAATGGCTCAGCTGGGGAAGGAAAGCCCCAAGTGAAAAGTAAGGCACTTTTGAACTTTATGTAGTTGATATGGAACAACCAAAACAAAAAGGCCACCGCTGCTTTTGGATGTTTAAGCTACATTTACCAACATGTCGAATGGTGGCATATATACCTAGGTTGCAGATAACAATGTTGTAAAATAATGCCAAAGAGAAAAGATGGGGTGAGATAGTGACAATATATATGGCATCATTTTGCTAATTTGCAAATCATTTTCAGATATGAAGATAATAACTTGTTCGTAATATAGATTGCACATGTGAAGCAGTAGAATGTTGTTTTGCTGACTGATGCAAGAACCTTATTCTTTTTACTTGCTAGCTCTTTGGGTACATTTGCTAGAGTAGTTGAAATTAGTTGAGCTCGATCAAGTGGAACAATCCTTGTTCTATCTTTATGTTCTTCGAAAACTTGGCTGGAAACAGCACGCCTAAGATTTCTCCCCTTAATTGTGCATATGTTACCTTAAAATAAGCAAAGCAGAATCGAATTAAGTCAAGCTAAGCTAGTATTACCACACTGCAATACAGTGGAGTGAATAATGTATGGTCAGTCGAGCTGCAAAGTGAAAGACAAGGTCTATAATCTTTCTGCAACTCCAACTATGCAGGCAGAACGTACTAATAGTTTCCCACAAATTCTCCAGATTTCATGCTTCAAAAGTTTAAACCCTCCTTTTTATGATTAATTTCAAAGTCTAATCTCTTTGATTGTTTTACTTTTTAGTCAAACTAATTGTCAAGAAACCAAATCTGTGGGGCTAAGGGTTACCATCTTAGATCGACAAGAAGAACCTACACACAGACAAGAGCCTACATCAATCATCGTCATAAATTATATCATAACCCACATGCCAGTTAGGTGTTGTTAAACTTTTCTTGATGCCATCCAAATCAAATGCGAAATTGATAAACAAACTTCATAAGATTAATGAACTTCTGCAGACCCAAGAGAAAAATGGATGGCTCTACGCAATACCAATACCAGCGCGAGACACTAGACTCATAGAGAGCATCAATCCCTTCTTAATCCACTATATTATACAAGACTCATAGACTTGGCATTTTCGTATCAGACAAGGAATACAAAAGGGGTGGAATCCAATCTTTAGTTTAAAGTTTTCAACTATCAATGTCCTTCAACAGTTCAACTTGAGCAGTGAGCACACACCAAAACCAAGACCAAAATCACATCAAAACAAGGGATGAGATTTTCTATATTTGTTGGTTTGCAGATACTGGATATAGTTATTTACCAATATATCAACTTTATCAAGTAAACAAGTCAAACCACATGGTCTGAGATAATGTTTTTATGGGACCAGACCAACCAAACCAACCTCACCAAATTTGCAAACAACTGGAGACTCAATCTCTTTTTTTCTACACCCAAAATCAGGTGGAGAAATAAATTGGAAAATGAAAGAGGCTCGCATTGTGGTCCAAGTTAAGTACTCGAACGTCGTTGTAATCTGACCCCAGTGCAAAACAACAATAACTACAGTGAATTATTCACAGTGCAAACAGTTGATCAAATCTGACAGCATGTATCATTAGACATATGAAGTTGATTGCCTGGAGAGATTACATATTGCAAATGATGAAAGAACACTTTTCTAAAAAGAAAAATATTCAAACGCCATTTAACTTCTATTTCAAGTTTCATACAACTTTCTGAACTGGTGCTAGGTGGAGAAAACACTCCATGAAACTGAATACCAGTAATACAAAAAATACATTACTAACAGAAATCACAACAAGAATAAACAAATTCATCTGCTCAGAAGAAAAACTGTAAAAGGTGGAGCAAAGATATCAGACTGCACAAAGCATCGATCCTTTGTTTTACTCCCGTGTTCAGCTGCTGGCTTGATCACATTCACCAGAGGTGGCTAAACAGAGTGATCAGCGTCAATTTTCTTCAATGCAGAGGAAAAAAAACAACCATATACTTTACAAGTGTTATGTTTCTGAATCCTCTGGTACTGTAGATAACTCATCCCCTTCAACAAATGATGAACTAAGAAACTTGGCAACAAAAGCCCACATCTTATAAACATCTTCAAAGTTGGTCAAAAAACCAAGTGAAGCTGTAACCACCTCAACCCTGAAGAATGTATTCTTACCACCTTGGCGACCATTAGCCATTGGCTTGCACAAAGATGTATCTTCAAGATCAAGTGCTCCACAAGGTTGCTTAGGGATATCTACGATACGCACATGACTAAGGATACCAATGCCAAGAGATATACCATTTTTTTCGGCCAATCTCTGTACCACTTCAGGGTGAATTAGCCCTTTTCCACTGCTCTGTCTGACATTGAAAGCCACAGCTGCCCCCCTTTCATATTTGATCTTCGGACCATATATTTGCACAAGTGGCAATCCCACACCTTCATCAGGACCAGGTAACCGAAGTTGAAGTAACGAGGTAACAAGCCAATTGATAAGGTATCGCAGTCTGAAAGTAGTTTTGTTCAGACCCAACATATTAATATGATCAAGATTCCGACAAACTATCTCAGGCTCCCTCCTCCCCCATTCCTGATCATCAGCATAGTCTCCTTCACTCATAAGCTCGTCATCACCAAGGATAGTCATAGATGCTTCTCCAGGCTCAAAAATATGGCTTGATATCCCTCTATGGCTGTCTCCCACAGTAAAAGATACCCTTCGACTACTCATGTTTGGATCTCGATCACCCTCTTCTAAACCAAAAAATCTACTGCCAGAAAATCTATTTGTTTCCCTTCTTCCTAGAAGTCTAAAGTCACCTTCTGTCTCTCTCCTTATTGCAGCACTTTCCTTTGATTCTTGGAAAATTTCAGAGGTTGACGAACTCCCAATGCCACTGTGTTTAAGCCCAGAACTACTGGGCACTGAAACTTCCCTGATTTCAGATTCTTCTTGAATTTCCCTGACATGGACGGAATCTGAGTACATTCTACCATCTCCTGAGGCAGCAGCATCTGTTTCAGCAAACATATCTTCTTCAGGAATTGCCTTAACACGGTCCTGCTCATGTGACACTGATAATATTGCTGCATCAAAAGACAACACAGGATCTTCATGCTGTCTGAGCTTTAACCTTTTATCATCATATAATGGGCTCTTTGGAATTCTACATGAAACTTTTGGAGAGGAGATCTTGCTGTTTTTCTTGCCGGAGAACCATAATGGTGGCAAGGGTGAACCTGTATTCTGTTTCATTATATTGCCAGAATGATCAGAACCAAATGGACTCTGACCCAAATCAATCCAGTATGAATTGTCCGAGGACTCATCTTCACTGAAGATTGGACTCTTCATAACTTCCCCAACTGAAATACTCTCCACTTCCTCAAAAATGGTGCTTGCTCCATCCCTATCTGAGTCCTGATCCATTTCTGTCTCAAAACAATCCCTCACCTGATTGGAAGTGAATACACCTGAAAAGGCAGGCATCTGTGACCCCCCATCTGCTTCGGGCAATAATTCTTCCTCACAGTTGACTGCATCATTCTCATTTCCAGCCAATCCATCAATACCATCCACAGAATCACTCAGGTACTGTGGAAAAACCGGGAGAATCCTCACCATTCCAGTCCCAGTGCGCCCCCCTTGACTTTGCAGACTCCCCATTACAGATTTCTTGATCAAAAGGCATCCAAATCCAGTTGGGTCAGATCCAAATACCCGGTAGAATGATGTAATAATGAAATCTGGCCGAAACAGAGACAGCCCAAGTGAATCCATGTCCTTAGGACCCAATGACCCAGCATCAAGCAAAACATGCCAATTGTTCTGCTGAGCAAGAGCCATCCACTGGTAAGAGTACTTTGCCCCAGTTACCCTTGACTGAACAGGAAATACAAAAAGGCCCGTTGCAGAATCCTTCTTTCTCCTCTTCTTGTTTGCAATTTGCTTTTTCAGCTCCCTAGAGCAAAGTTTCAAGGTTGGCCATTTAAACCAGGAACTATAAACCTTAGCACCTTTCTCTTTAGCACTTTGAGCCATCCAATTCACAGACTGGCTCTCGTGATCAAACATTGTCAACAACTTCTTATTCGTTTGGAAAGGGTAAGATTCAGCCAACAATTTAAAGGCAGAACCTCTGCTAACAGTGAAAACAAGACCATATTCATTTTCAGGAATGTTCAAGTAATCCATAATCCTAGTCTTGATATCATGTTCAACAGAGCCTTTCTCAGCACCACCATAAAGAGCGTGGTTACTCAAATTTGCAGTTATCTCAGACAATGTAAATGCAGATGATTCCCAATATGCTAGAGTTTGCAGATACGAAAACAGCCCGAAACCACAGTAATCAAGACATACCTTGGCAAAAGCCTCTGAGAGGTGACTGTACTCATCTGCTCTCAAATGATCAATCTTCTCCGAAGACTGGAATTTCGGGTACATTGTGAGGAACTTGTTGAATGCTTCATTGAGATCAGGAATGGAGTCCTCTGTCGAAAATGTACGATCAGCAGCAAGTGCTGTGGCTCTCAGAAACTCCCTCTGAGCATGGAGCCTAGCAAGAGATCTTGACCTTCCAAAGCTGCTGCCATCTTGATTTGGAGCATCAGAGGAATCAATGTCCTGCGATTTCGAAAGAGACCCATCTTCTGATGCTTCTTCAAGAGCCTCCCTGAGCTTGTTCTCTTGCAATTGACGAAGAACAGAAGGCTTTCTCTTGGCCTCCACTGATAAACCAGAACCATCTCTCCTTCTGGTCTTCTTCTCCATTAGTAGAGCAGCACAGTGAGATATAGGCTTCCATACTGAAATATGCATCAAGCCCTTTTCAATCTAAAACCAGTCAGTCTCACCCAGAAAGCTAAAAAAACTGAAACCAGATTTTGAGCTTCACAGACTGAGGGAGAGTGAGTCAAGTTTCAAACTTTGGCTGAGGAGGAGCCTTTACTTTATTTCCCTAAAGCATTCAAATAACAAAGCCAAAGATTCTACCATTAAAACCCAAAACTTTAGTGAGATCTATAATGATATGACCAAAGAAAAAAAACACAAAGGCCTAACCTTTAATAATTGCTTCACAGGGAAAACCCAGCTTTAGCATCGTCCAATCAAAAGCACCATGATGAAGGATATGTCCAATTCAAACAGAAGCCCTTCTCAGAAATCATCAACCCAACAAAACCCAGATCTTTATATCCACAAAAGATTCAATAACAAGATTCCAGGACACCCCCAATACAAAAAGACTCCAACTTTAAAACCAGGAACTCGGTTTCTTAGCATTCCCTAGCAAAACCCCTAAGGCCTAAACCCAGTATTCAATCAAATCTTTTGGAGAAGGATATAAATTGAAAAAAAAGTGGGCAGGAAACAAGACCCAAAAGAATAAAACAAGATGGCAATAAAAGCCACAAAGAAAGAGGTCCAAACACTAAGAAAAGGAGAGAAGCCTAAACAGCTCCAACAACTCCAACAACCACTCAGACTCTCAGCTAGTACTAGTAGAGTGATATAGCAGTGCAGAGATAAAAACAAAGGCTTTGATTTTGTAATTGGCAACCCATTGATCAGTCCCTCATTTACTAACTGTGTCAATATAGACATGTCTGCATTGAATGCTTGCTCTGTTTCTCTTACCTTCCAACATTATTACACTACCCGCCTACTCCCTTCCCCCCCTCTCTCTCTCTGTTTGAATTTCCAGTTTTGACCCTTTTCACATTGATAGCCCCCCACTTCTTTTTCCTTGGTCTAATTTAGAGAACCCCACCTTGTTTAACCTCACAATCTTGGCATCTTGCTCGCTTTTAGAAACCTTTTTAATGGAGGCACTAAAACATAACCCTGTCCTACTACAACTAATAGTGCTCTCTCCACCACCACCAAGAATGTTTGAGAAAAGGTGATGCATGGACTAATAAACGTCATCTGCTATTAGCCTAGCTATCACAAATGTTTGTATTTTTAGGTACATAGTTTTTTAGCAACTACATAACACAGTCAACCAACAAAAGTCAAGTACAGAAGTTTTGACACTGTTATATCTTCCTCATTTGATTCCATTGGATATGTGACATATGTCTACAGTTATTCAATAATCAGTTTCTGAATCTGTATCTGTTTCCGATTCCGCATTTGATTGCCATTCGGACGGTCTCGTATGACACATGTTGGCTTCTAATAGAGGAAGTCCATCATATTCAATAGCTAGGGTTTGTGGTGCAACTTGCATTATAAGAAGGTCGCCGTTAAAGTGACTTAAGAATGCCCAAAGAAAGAAAATGGGGTGAGATATATTGGCATTTGGCATCAGTTTGCTCATCCGAAACTGATTTTCAGTATTCCGCCACTAGGCTGATGATTCAATCACATTGGTTTATTATTCATACTTGTTAGGCATGACAAGTATGTCAGCTTGCTGGATTTAAAGATGCCACTATTGATGATGTATTTGAATACATCAATCCCAATGCTTTACAAGGGAAAATAAACACTAGTCTTAACTCTTAACAACATCAAGGAAAACCTCATGGAGGGTGTGTTTATCAATGTGAATGTGAGAGGAACCTAAGATCATTGTGAATGTGTTCCACTGTGCTAATAAATTGTAGAGTGGGCTGATCTTTTTCCTTTCTATTAGATGTGACGGTGTTTTTGTGGACTGGCGAAGCTCTTGTTATGGTACCTCAATATATACAGTAAACTGGCCAAGAAAGAGAAAAACATCTACTATAGAACTCGAAATTTACTTTTTCTGCATTCAACGCTTTCTGATATTAAGCATTCACTAGTACTAAATGACCAATACAGAAAATCATGACTTTTGAAGATCTGTATACATAGGCAATACATAAAAGGTGATGCATGGATATATAAATGTCGTGTGCTATCAGCTGTGTTAGTATCTTTAGTACATGATTTTGAGTAAATACAGTCATTTCAACAAAAATTGGGGCCACAAGATTTGAAACTGTTCTTTCCATTCCATTCCACAGATTTGTTTGTCTACTACAGTAATTCAAGAATCAGGTCCTGAATCTGTATCCGAATCCGATTCTGCCTCTGATTGCCATTCAGATGGTCTCATCCTGTTCATGTTGGCTTCTAATGGAGGAAGTCCATCATCATCGCTAGAGTCATCCTCATTGTCATTCTCATTCTCTTCTTGTTTAGAGGTGTGTCCCTTCAAACTTCCACATGGCTCATCCGAAACAGTGGATTTGAAGATTTCTGGCCTACAATCGGATGGTCAAAGAAATCGGATGGTCAAAGAAATGTAAGAACCGAAACACCAGCAAAAAAGAGCAGACATTAAAGAGAATCGAGGTAAGATGATATCTACATTCAAAGTGAACAAAAAAAGTGCCACTAGAATGCCAACTCAATTGATTTATACTTCCAAGAGCTACCTTTTCCCATCCTTGATAGAATTGTTAGGCAGGGCAACTATGTCATCTTAAGCTGTGAATAGAACACTCATTTTTCTACTGCTCATTTTAAGCTGTGAATAGAACACTCACCAATCTGGTGATTTCCGAAGTGCACGAACTTGTTCGAAAAACAGAACTTGGGAAACAATACATGCCACTTTGCCGCCTGATTCAAGAACCTTGTCCTTTTCACTTGCATCAACCACAACAAAACTGCCTGCCCATTGAAAAAAGTAACATAAAAAACATTGCCTTTCTGGGTATATTTGCATCAATTCCTTGAAACTAGTTCAGCTTATTGGGAACAAACCTCGTTTTATCCACATGCTCTTCGAAAACTTAGCCGGAAACAATGCCAAAGATTTCTCTCCTTGAGCATCCATTACCTTCAAATAAGTAAAGCACAATCAAAATCAACCTACGCATGCATTAACACATTGTACATTATCAATTAGCTTCAATTTATCCCCATCCAGTCTACAAAATGAAGAACAAGCACAATGTTTGAAGAAAGACACAAAATTGGAAACTGGGTTTGGACCGGTTTTCCAATCTTCACTAAATTCCAATAGGGTTTATCTCAATTTTCCCAAAAGACCCAATTTTTATCTCAGAAAACCCAATCTCTGAAGAAACCTAACAAACCAAAGCATCAATCTTTACAAAGCAAGCTGCAGATTTGGGAAACTTAGCTGATTGATTACCTCTATGAGATTAGAACCACGTAGAGAAAGCACTTGCATTATAGAGTGGCCATCGCTGAGGGTTAAGCTCTGTTCCTCCACAGCCCTCTTCAGATTCTTCCTTCCTCCTTTCATTGCTTCTCTCAGATTTGGGGAAATCTAAAACCCTAAGAATAAAGGGTCAAAGGGGTTTAGTAGTGACACAATTGTAATTCCTAAGTGGGTTCGTGGGCACTTTGGGGTTTTCCGAAACTAGTTGGGTTGCGCACGTATATAAACCCAAGTTAACCCACAATATCCAGTTTTGGCTCTTTCGGTTCTTGATTCGAGCTTACAGAAACAACGAAATTCCCAGGTTCAAATTCTCTTTGCTTCTTTGAAGTACTTTGATTCTGGCTTTGAATTCATACATTATATGATTCAATCGCAGTTTTTCAACTTCCCACAATATAAAGTTTCGAGCTTTCATTATGTTTGATGATAAATTCTGTGACTTTTCACAATTGGTATTGTAAAGGCTTCTCCTTTGTTTGTAAAGTAATTAGAAAACGTTTAAACCCAACTCGTGATTACTAGGGAAAGCAATGTTTGTGTTGGAATTGTGGTTTGAGATGTATAGTTTGTGAAGGTCTTACATATTTGTGAACAGGAATGATTAAGGTGGAAGCGTTTGAATTCATAGTGTGTCACTTTTTTTTGTTTTGGTTTTATAGGGATGGGTAGAAGGAAGCAAAGCCGGCCTCACCGGTCAGGTGGGATTGTATTAGAGAGTCAAGCAACTGCTGGCAGGGGAGAATTGGATGAGGGGAGGCTTTTAAATGGAGAAACGCAAAAGAATGACATAGATGAAGTTGATAGACCGTATTTTGTGGAAGTTGATCGGTCTAATTGGGGATCAGATGAGCACCTTGATATTGCTGAAGTGGTTTTAACAGATTTGACCTTCAGAGAAGGGTTTTGCAGTGACGTTTTTAGTGGGGGTTTGAATTGCGATAGTTACTCCTTAAGGTTCCGGTTATCTAATGTAAAGGAGTTCATTGGTCGTATTAAGCTTGGTCATTGGCCTTTGTTGTCCTCTGCTGATATATCTTTGGAATTCGTTAAAACATGTTCAAGCGAGTATATGGACATGGACAAGGACACCTGCTCAGTAATCTTGTCAGGGAGTTTTGATGGACCAGATGAAGGTATTTCTGGTCTGGTACACTTGGCAAGTTTGAAGTTTATGACACTGAGGCCAGCTCTGTCCATTGGGTTTGTGAATGATACGTCAACCATCAGGGTCAGGGTGGAGATACTTAAGAGTGCATTTAATGCTTGTGAGTCACTTCTTGACAATACTAGGCAAGTGTGGAAAAAGAGTATGATGAATGTCATGGCTTGGCTACACCCAGAAGTAGTGACTTCCGAGGCTAGGTATGGAGTCAGTAGATCAACAGACATGGAGATTGATTCGCATACCGACACTGGACATGCTAATTCCAATCATAGTAAACATGCAAGGTTTGATGTTGCTGGGTTCTATGAAGCCATTAAACCCTCAAAGTGAGTCATTTTTGAATGTTGCGTCCTCTTCTAACTCCAACCTTTAACTTTGTGTCTATTAATGCTTAATCTCTTGTGTACCTTGTCTACAGAGCAGATACAATGCTTCAAGATGTCCTGCCTGATTTGCTTCCTGAATTGAAACCATATCAACGCCGTGCAGCTTACTGGATGGTACAGAGGGAGAAAAGCGATGCACAAAGTCTGGCCCAAGAGGCCACAAGTCAGTTCATGTCGCCCTTATGTTTGCCCTTGCAATTTCTCGACAGATGTTCAAAAATGTTCTACAACCCATTCAGGTATGACTTTCAAATGGGTTTATGAGTGTTATGGCAGTAAAAGGAAAGAGTTTCTTCATGTTGTTGGTTTACCTTTACGACAAGTTCTTTCACTCCCTTTCATCCCCTCTTGGCTGCTTACTGTGAAATTCGTTATGTATCTTTTTCAGTGGAAATGTTTCGCTGCACCAAGAGCATTTTTCAACGTACGTCTCTGGCGGTATTCTTGCTGGTAATCTCATTGTCCTACAACTTCTTGTGTGTCGATATAATTTCTTGAAAATGCTGGTTTGGATTTGTTTTCAGATTTGAAGATATTAAAACACTTCATGGTGTCAAAGGCTAGGTTTTGCATATTAAATGCTTCCACTAGAGCTAAGTCTGGATTCGTATAACATGAATTCTGTGGGACTTACTCGTAATAAATAAGACTTGAGTAATGCCTTATGAAATGATTTCAGAATCCATCCCTTCTCGTAGTTCCACTCATTTGTCAATGTAACAGGTTATCTAAGCTTCTATTTCTTTGAAATAGGTTAACCTTATAGCTACTTAATGAAAACTAGGCATGAAACAAATAATTGAAGTTTCCATCAACCAGTTCTACCGTCTGCCAATACAATTTAGGGAAGTCACTATCAACTAGTACCTTTGTTCTTTCAAAATTCCTATTTCTGTGTTTCCTTCGTTCATTAATGGAAAAAAAAAAAACAAATGCTTAAACATGTTATCTAAATAAAGCATCATTTCCCAATTCTGTGTTGTATTTGAAAGAAATGGTTCGCTGCAATTGAAGGAAATTATTTTTAGGTATTTATATTATAGGAGAGAAACATCAGAGGATTAATGAAGGAAAGACTGGTGCTTCCTAATTGAATTCAATGAAAATGATATTTTTATGATCATGACAGATGAGATGGGCATGGGGAAAACTGTTGAACTTCTCGCCTGCATCTTTGCTCATCAGAAGTCAGCAGATGAAGACCCCATATTTGCTGATGCTGAAATTCAAGATACTGAGGATCTGAAAATAAAGCTTAAAAGATTAAAAAGGGAGCGAGTTGAATGTATATGTGGAGCTGTGAGTGAAAGTATCAGATACAGAGGACTATGGGTACAGTGCGACATATGTGATGCATGGCAACATGCTGATTGTGTGGGCTATTCACCTAGAGGAAAGACTATAAAATCCAACGAGACTTCTAACGAAAAAGAACATGATAAGAGTTCGGTGGTTAAGAATTATACTAGAAAGAAGAATACAGCCACAATAGATGTGAGAGATGAGGAATATATATGCCAGCTGTGCTCAGAACTGATACAGGCCACTACTTCTCCTGTTGCTACTGGTGCCACTCTTATAATCTGTCCAGCTTCTATATTGCCCCAGTGGTATTCTGAAATTATGCGGTATGTCTATTTTCAATTATCCTGCATTTCAAAATTGCATTAAAGTTCAGGCAAAAAAGGAATGCATTAAGATTGACTTTATGTAAAGTTGTTTTATTTTTTTTAATAAATTTTTTTTACTGAAAGTATAATTTAATTGTAGAATATTTAGTAATTTTTCTTTAATATCTGTGGATTGTTGAAGTAAATAAAAGTAATAAGGTTTTTTGGCACGTGATACTATATCCTTGAACTTTAGTATAGCTTGAATAAACTTATTAACATACAGAGTGGTAACTCTGGTAGAAAAGGATTTGAAAAGGATTTGAAAAGGATTTGCAAAAGTATTAGGCCTGGACTAGACAGCAGAGAGCCACCAGTTTAAGTTGATCCAGGCATAAGCAATTTTTGTTTCAGCGGACATATTGAAAGTGACTTTCTTGAGCTAGTTTACTGCTATAAACCAAAGAAGAAGAAAAATGTAGCTGGAATCCCCAGTATTGAAAATGAAGCTGAAAAGTATGCTTTACTACTAAAATTTTGTTTTCTTTAACTGCTAGTATTTTTTTGGTTGTAAAGGCACACGCAGTAAGCTTTACTTCATTCTAAGTAGTTATATCTAGTCAATATTCATGCAATGCATGCGGGAGCATCATATGTGAATAATGCTGAACCATATGTGCTTTTGAGAAAATGCTGACTTTTTCGTATTATCTTAGCCATACGCGTTCAGGTTCTTTAAAGACTTGCGTCTATGAAGGTGTAAGAGAGGCATCTTTTTCAAACACATCTGTAATTGATATCAGTGAACTCATCAGTGCTGACATTGTGTTGACAACATATGATGTGCTTAAAGCGGACCTGTCACATGACTCTGATAGGCATGAAGGTGATCGACGCTTAATGAGATTCCAAAAGAGGTTTCATCAAAAACTTATGACATTCATGATTTCTGCTTTCTTTGGTCAATGTTGGCTAAATTAATATGCATTGATTGTAATGGATTCAATTTTTTGCATAACTGCTTGTGAGGATGTGGCCTAGCATAGACCTTTTTCCTTACATTAGGTTGAGTTATGTGCATGCACCTGTCTTTGTTGTGGAGATGATCTTTTCAGCTTTTAGCTACGTCTCTTATTCTTTGCTGCTCTATCATCAAAAATTACAAGAACACGATAATTTAATTGTTAAAAGCTGTGTTATGAAGCTGTAAAAAATCTACTTTTATTTTTATTTTTTTATTATTTTTTTTACTGTTTACATCCTTCAATGCTTGGTTTTAGTACAGCACTTGCTAACTTTAGATGCAAATTTCTTTTAGACCTGTATTTGTCAAGATAATGACCAGCCATCTTGTTGCAGATACCCTGTTGTTCCAACTATTCTTACCAGAATATTCTGGTGGAGAATTTGTTTGGATGAGGCTCAGATGGTGGAGAGTAATGCTGGTGCTGCAACAGAAATGGCTATGCGACTGTATGCGAAGCATCGTTGGTGCATAACGGGGACTCCTATACAACGTAAACTTGATGACTTGTATGGACTTCTACGGTTTCTTAAAGCATGCCCTTTCAATGCTTCCAGGTGGTGGATTGAAGTTATACGAGATCCATATGAGGTATAGATTGATACATTCACCGCTGTTATCTTTTAAACCTGGAGGCTGCTTGCCCATGCCAAAAGTTCAGAGATGCGAGATAACTAGAACCATCATTGTCTCTCTTTCTTTTCTTTTTTTATATTGGAAAAAAAAAAGTGTAGTTACTATTTAGATATTACTTGGATGAATCTTTGATCTGGGTATATTAATCAAGTATAACTCTTTATTTTTCCTCATGCTTGCTTTTTCATCCAGTTGTTTTACCGAGTTCTTGTTAGTTCAAAGTTTGAGCATATCACATCACTGAATTTTTTCCCTCGTCTCTTCAGAGGAGAGATGCAGGAGCTATGGAATTTACACATAAATTCTTTAAAGAAATCATGTGGCGATCTTCAAAGGTGCATGTTGCAGATGAGTTGCAGCTTCCACCTCAGGAAGAATGTCTCTCTTGGCTCACTTTATCTCCAGTTGAAGAGCATTTTTACCAGAGGCAACATGAAACTTGTGTGAGTTATGCCCGAGAAGTCATTGAACATATGAAAGATGATATTATGAACAGAAAAGTCAGAGGTTGTTAATGTTTATTTTGAAATTTTAGTTAAGAGTCATTCTGATGCAATACAATAATACCACGATTTACCAGTAGGAGAAACAATGTTAAGGTCTCACAAACCATCATGCTTATTCTCCCAGGATGCTCAGCAGCTAAATCATCAGATTCTTTCATCACACATGCGGAGGCAGGAAAGCTGCTGAACACACTTCTGAAGCTTCGCCAAGCCAGCTGTCACCCTCAAGTAGGAAGCTCAGGACTGCGTTCTCTCCAACAGTCTCCCATGACTATGGAGGAAATATTAATGGTGTGTTCATCATAATAAGTCTGTTATTATGTTATTTGAAAGTCGTAGCATGTGTTCTTTGTGCTTTAAGGAATCCTTTTCTTCAGGTTCTTGTAAGTAAAACCAAGATAGAAGGAGAGGAAGCTCTCAGAAGGTTAGTTGTTGCTCTTAATGGGCTCGCTGGGATAGCTGTAATTGAGCAAAATTTTACTCAAGCTGTATCACTGTATAAGGAATCGTTGACTTTAGCTGAAGAGCACACTGAGGATTTCCGCCTGGATCCTTTGTTGAATATTCACATTCATCATAATCTTGCCGAAATACTTCCATTAGCAACAAGCTGCTCCCCTTCAAAAGGACAACATATTCCTGGAAAAATGGGCCCCTGTGATGAACATGTAGCAAAGAGGCGAAAACTGGGTGGGGAAGATAACTCATCAGAGAATGACTTATCTAATGCTCAAGAATATAATAACTCCCATGCATCATGTAGTTCCTTCACTGACGTATCTTTGAGAACAGTCTGTGACAATCTTAAACAAAAGTACTTATCTGCATTCAGTTCAAAGTTATTCATGACTCAGCAAGAGTTTAAGAAGTCTTACACCCAGGTATATTTCCACTCTGCTTCAGATTGCACTTTAGCATTGTGCATCTTATTATATACACAAAAACGCATTATTTCTAAAATTTTAGGGCATATTGTGCTAAATAACCAATAGTAGTCCATAAAACTTCTGTCTTACCTTTTGTGAGCACTTAGTAGCCAAAACTAAATATGAATTTTTTGTTTCTCTTTCGTCCTTTTTTTATTTTTGTATATAGCTTTGTTTGTTGACTTTAGATATACTCTTTTGAAGGTTTGTAGCACAATTAGTGAGATCAAAGATGTAAGTACAGTCTGGTGGCTGGAAGCCCTTCTTCATGCTGAAAAGAATAATGACATTTCTAGTCTGTTGATCAGAAAGATTGAAGAGGCGCTCATAGGAACTCTAAACAATTCAAAGTCATCTAGAATTCCATCTCGGTGAGTATGCATTGGATTTCTCTATGTCACTTCTGGTGCAGAGAACAGAGTTGACTTTTAGCTCTTTTTCTAGATTAGCTTGTAGTTTCTGTACCTCAGACCAAGATAATTTCTCAGGTGCTCCAAGTTTTCTTGGCAGACAATTACTTCTTTCTGCCATATTTTAAAGTAATTATAGTGAATGCTGATACAGATGGTTTGAGCTAAAGATTATAAAGTTACATGGACATCAGTACCTCAAATTAATTAGAAATTCGTTCAGATAAGGAACATGTTATGGTATTTTCGTACAGAATGTATGATTTAGGAGTTTAAAATGAGTGGCTATTTCAATGACTACAGCAATGTTGGGTTGTTTATATTTTTCGTAAGTGACTAATTATAGTCTCTTTGATATAGTTTACGAAGCATAAGCGCTCTAAAGTATCACATGCAGACCGGTTTGGACCAACTAGAAGAATCTAGGAAACTGTTACTTGATCGACTTTTAGAAATTGATCAGACAATGGAAAAGCCAAAAGAGGAGGATATCCAGCGTGTGAGATACTGTCGAAATTGCAAAGCTAATGATGGTGGTCCCTTATGTGTTCTTTGTGAAGTAGATGAATTATTTCGGGTTCGTTACTCCTGTTCTTTGGTAGCCTTGTTGATATCCAAGATGACTTGAATTTGTTGTATGGTTGTTGACGTGTCTGATTTCTCAACCAGGGATATGAAGCAAGGCTCTTTCGTCTTGAGAAAATATCTGGAGGGATTGCTACCTCTGCTGAAGAGGCTGTGGATTTGCAGAAGAAGAACTCTGAACTTAATCGTTTCTATCAGAATTTATCACAGCCAATTAAGGATTCAACGTCACCCAAATCTAATCAAGAATCGAAGAAGAGAGATGTTGGAAAAGTTGTGGTCAGTTACTTTATGTCAGCACTATTTTTGTGTGTGTTATAAGGTGCAAAGTGCAACCTTTTTTTATTTACAGCATAACATTGGTTTTGGAATGCATATTTCATTCACAGATTTGAAGTAGAGTACTAGAGTGCCTCTCGCCTCTCTCTCTCTCTCTCTCTCTCTCTAGTTTGTCCTCTCACTGTGGTTATTATTGACATTATGTTTGAATCAGAATCCAGGATCAATCACTATTGTTTTTAATACTGTTTCTACTGAGGTGCAAAAGGCTTCAGTATCTGTGTTTAGTTTGATAGTATCTTTTTAAGCTGGCCAATGATGCTTGTATAACGTCCTGCTTATCATATTTATTGATAGGTTTCAAAATCCCCATCTGAATTAGAGGTTGTTCTTGGAGTTATAAAAAGCCATTGCAAGGCCCATTTAGGAAAGGAAGGTATATCAGAAGCTACCAAGCACCTACACATTCTTGAGGTAGGTCGTAAACTGGTGACTAGAAATATCTTTTCAGTAGAAATTATTGGACTTCAAGTCTGCAACTGAGCAGCCCTGTAGAAATGATAGAAGGAAGAGCGTTTGTCCTCTAATTTAATTTTTGTTTTTATCAGTTTAGATCTTTTTAAAAGCTTTCAGCTAAAGTGACAATCAAGGTTCCATTTTGTTTCAATCTCATTCTTTCTTTATTACCTGGTTAAGGGCATGCGCAAGGAGTATGGCCATGCAAGATCCTTGGCAATAGCTCAAGCTCAGATTCTGCAAGCTTATGATGAAATTAATATGGCAACTACAAGGTTGCGCCTGAGTGAAGATGAGAATGATAAATCTCTTGATGTATTAAGTGAAGATGAATTACCTTCAGCTAACGTTTTATACACCAGTGAAAAGTTCGCATCCTTGAGCTTGTTGTCTTGTATAAAAGGGAAGCTTCGTTATTTGAAGGTACAAAATCCATGTCTAACCATTCACCATTATAAGTCAAATACAGAACCAAGGCAGCATGAAGGGTGGCAATATTTGTGTTTATTTATCGATTCATATGATGAAGAAAGTGGTTTTTGCCCATAGTGTATTCTGCATTGTGGATCTTAAGTTTCAGTAAATATTGATAACTGATTCAGTGTTTCCTTAGGCACCTTTCCTGTATCGCTAATTTTTCTTTTTAGTGCTATGTTTGCCTACTAGGTTACATTTCATTAGCAAATTCAGAGATGAAAAGTAACAAACTTATGCTTCCATTTTCTATGACCTTTCTCCTCGTCTATTCGAAAATATAATATGTGTCTCTTTTACTGGTGCAGCTGTTGGTACTAATTCTATTTGAATTTTCCTAGGGTTTGGTAGAAGCTAAACAAAAAATGCCATTTGGATGTCCAAATCATTCCTCAGTAACTGGAGAGGAAGCCACCATATCGACTTCTACAGAACAGAGAAATGAATGTGTACCTACAGGTGATAAAGAAACGTGCCCAGTTTGTCAAGAACAGTTAACCATTCAAAAGATGGTTTTCCCTTGTGGACATCTTACTTGCTGTAAATGTAAGTGCTTATCTCCCACTTAAATGACATGACTATTGGCTCAACAAAACCCTGTTAGTTCAAATGGAAAAATTGTATATCACCTTAATATACCTACAGTGCAAGTCTGTACTGTCTGGTAAAATCTCTGAGACCCTCCGTGGTTGATCAAAGATTTCATTAGTCAATTCCCAGGAACCCATTAAGTGAGACATAAGTGGCAGTCGCCCATCAGGATATATCCTAATATTTGTTTGGAATATCTCCTGCCTGCTACTGTGTTATGTTCTCTGAAATAAATGTCATCTAACTTCGAAAATTTGCTCCTGCTAGGTTTATTTGCAATTACTGAGAGACTACTAAATGGGAAAAAGGTTCAAGATAAGTGGGTAAAATGCCCAACATGTCGACAGCACACTGATGTTGCAAATATTGCTTTTGCTGATGATGGACAAAGTGAATCTTGTGGTTCTACTGGGCTTCATGCAATCCAAAGTCGTGAAGAGTGTGAAGCATCTATTATAGTTCAAGGTTCATATGGAACAAAGGTATGCTTCCTATTGTGTTATGTGGCATAAGTTATTTGCAGGACATTATTCTCTGTCCATGTTTTGGGCATAATTTTTTGTCAGCAACTTTAAACTAACAACTCATGTCTGGTGGTGTATTATGAAGATTGAAGCAGTTACAAGAAGAATTCTGTGGATAAAGTCTACCGATCCAGAGGCTAAAGTTCTTGTTTTCTCAAGCTGGAATGATGTCCTTGACGTATTGGAGCATGCCTTCATTGCTAATGGCATTACCTCTATAAGGATGAAAGGAGGAAGGTAAGACGATCTATATGACACCTAGTTAAATTACTTTTGTGTGACTTTGATGGGGTCAAACAAACACTTAGAATACACTCTAGACTAGCAATTTTGTTCCTATGATTTATCACGAAGGAAGGAAAAACTATGTCAACAATCTTAGAGTCAATAAAAGGATTTTAAGTCGGATATGAATTCTTGGTGTTTCTGATAATATCACTGAACTTGGACTCGCATAACTTCATTTTTCTTAAACTTTTGGCCCTGTTACTTTAGGAAATCACAAGTTGCCATTAGTGAATTTAAAGGAGAAAAGAGAAGCTTAACAGGAAATCACAAGTTGCATGGCCGAAACCCAGAAGGAAGATCTATTCAAGTGTTGCTGCTCTTAATTCAACATGGAGCGAATGGCCTCAATCTGTTGGAAGCGAAGCATGTTATTCTTGTTGAGCCGCTTCTCAATCCAGCAGCAGAAGCACAAGCCATCGGCAGGGTACACCGTATCGGACAGAAAAATAAGACCCTCGCTCATCGTTTCATAGTATGTGCAATCTCATCTCTGCATCTTGGATATTTTTTCTCACACTAGTTGATGACTTTTGAAATTCTCATTCTTTATTACACTTCTGTAATGTTTCTTGTTGTTTTTGTGGTGCAATTAGGTTAAAGGCACGGTTGAAGAAAGCATATACAAGCTCAACAAAAGCAGGAACAGCACTGCCTTCATTAGTGGTAACACAAAAAACCAAGATCAGCCCTTATTGACACTGAAAGACATTGAGGCCTTATTTTCAACAGTGCCATCATTACCTGTACCAGAGACTGATGTAAGGCCAACTGAAAGTGAAACTCTAAGACATTTGCCACCTTCTGTGGCTGCTGCCATTGCAGCTGAGAAGCGGCTCAAGGAGCAGCATTCATGTTCTTCATGACAAGTGCTCGCCCCAAATGATTCTTTTCTTAATCATTACTTTGTAGTAGATGCTTGTTTATAAAGTATATCAGTATAGGCAGCAATCTTCATCAAACACGGTGACACAAGAAAAGTGACATTTTTGTTGGCTAGATATTCCAGCAATCACAAATCTTTTCTGAATTGCCTGTAAATGTGTATTATTCTTTACTATTCAACATTTCTGTCTGTCATGTTAAGGACAGATACTCCAATAATATTCTGAATCATCTGTCTCGCTCCAACACATTTTCTGAGTTTTGAAATTTGATGAAACAAGATGTGGATTGACAAGTTTAGGTAGTATTTGTGAACTTTACCATAAATAAATTCAAACATCATTTGCTTGCGCAGGAAATTAAGTTGGTGCAAATCTCACCGTATTTTGAGTTGAAAACACGCAAAACATCTTCATAAATCCACAACATACTGTGCTCTCTGTACTCTTTAATATATTGGTGGCGGACAAACTCCCAACCCATATTCTATACTAAATCATGCATTTCCAGCCTATTGTCCTTTGAGGTAGTTACGAGGACTTACGAGAGCTCTAACAAATGGACTGATAATCCACCATGGAAGTCCTTTGAGGTAGTTACGAGAGCTCTATCAAATGTACTCGTGATCCACCATGGGAAGGCACAACTTTCCAGAATTTTGGATACATTGCCTTTGGCCTTTGGTCATTCCTCTACAAAAGCGTGCAATATCTAGGAATAATGTCCCTTAATGCTATCATGATCGACATACAATAACAGTTCTAAATCAATGGCTATATCACATGATCATGACAATATGTCGATATATTTCTGCCCGCCTCTTCTTTTGGACAGTCTGCATATGCCTGTTTTTTTGCAGTAGGACGTAACTACAAAACCACACGAATAAGTGACCGTCAAATAACTCGACGCTGTCCCCTTCTTTTCTTAGGAAATCAAAACCAGTTATAGATAGTAAGTGCCTTTGCTTAGCAATTCATTACTTTCTTCGGGGATTTTTGGTTTAAACTATTGCTTTTCTAGATTAAGCTATTCATGATTAGTTTTGGAGAATTGAAGATATGGTGCCTAACACATTACAAGATTAAATGCTATATTGCCTATTGGGTTCTTCTTTTCAAACATAATGATACATTTAAGCTACAAAATCAAAAGCAAAATGATTAACAACCCAACCTAGCTAGCTTAGCTATTCATTACTAGCTAGGGGCCTAAAGGAAATGCAGCTTCATCAAAATAAAAAAAAGATCCAGATCCTCTCCTTTGCTGTTGCTGGATCATAGTTATCCTTGAGTTTCACTTTTAGCCGTAAATTAGATATATCTAAGGCCTAATAAAACTCCACGTCATTAAAATCTATATTAAATGCAAAACCTAAGCATTCCACTGTTAACCACATTTCACGCCTTCCCACATCATCTCTTCCCATATTCCATGAAACTCGGAACAATGGATTGATTGAACCCCAAAAGATAAAACAAAAACAGATCAACTCCAAATGTTAAATTGAAATTATCAATCAATGTCAAACCCATCGGCAAATCGGTCGGCGACTTTATGGTGACTGTTCAGTCCCTAAATCCGGGAACACAAACTCCGGCGACTCAAAATCCGTCCACATATCACTAGTATCGTTAACGTTGTCCACCAGACCACTCGCCGTCGTCCCCTCCTTGCACTCTTCTTTCTTCTCCGGAACGAAAGGAATCAGGGACAGTGAGCTAGAGAGATCGCCATGTTCTTTCTTACTGCAAACTGGGGTCGGCCAAGTAGCAGGATCGGAGGCTCCCATGATCATCATCATGTTTACGCACGTGTGGTTTCCTTTGTAGGTAATTTCGTACTCCTTTGGGGTGTCTTGGACTTGTTGGACTCGTTTGGTTGCTTGGCAACCTTGATCATACTTGCGGGTACATCTGAAGTAAGCCCTGCCAACCAAAATGAATTGGATAATGTTAGATGCTACAAAGAATATCGATATTCACTTAATCATCATAAAATATTTTTCTGAAAAAAAAAAATCAGAACTAGCCTATACTCTCAAAAATGAGAATATAAACCTAAATGGACTACCAAGCAATATGTCACTATGATACGAAGAAAGCACAAACCTTGGATATGGAGAACCCAGGATTTCCTTCTGCCCATACTTCCTCCAAACCTGACCATCATCAAGTGTGTTTGAAACCACTGTCCACGACTCTGGACTCTTTCTGCAAACCAAGAACAAAACAAACAGCCAAGCATTCAAACGATCGAATTAATATAGTTGACCATGATTTATAATCAGTGATAGTGACATAGTAACTACTAACTAACCTTCGCTTGTTGGAACCCTTCTGATCCTCTGAACCCGGCCTCTTCTTGCTCTCACCGGCAGAGCTGCCTTCCGCTGGAGACTCCTCCAACCGCACCCCAACCCCCTCTTTTCCTTTCCTACTAACCGAAAGGATGTCACAGCTGTCATTATGAGATTTGGTTTCGCTGATGGTTAGAATTTGCTCCTCCATGTAATCACCATGAAAGAAACGAACTCCGCAACTTGTGATGCAATGCCGGTTTATTACTGTCCCGAAACCATGTCTATCAACTCTATTTTCTACTACAATCTCAAATGTGGCCTCAGTGAAATACCGTTCATTGACCAGCTTTCCCTCTTCAATGAAGCGATACTAAGACCATGGCACATATGCCATGAACATATGATCCGACTTGAGGATTCTATCAGTAGTGAAACCCCAATCAAGCAAAGTAGAACTGAAACTGTACTGACCATGATTTCCTTTTAAGCTACAATGACATAGAGCTGATAGATCAGATGCTTCATTCTGAGAACCCTTGATGTCGCCAACAGCACATATAGCGAACCCCAAAAACTTATTATCAAACCAATTTGGGGGTAGCTGTACAGTAAATGAGGATCCCCTACATTGAAAATTGAACCAATCAGGAATCTCACTTCCAGGAAGAGACATATTAAAGGAAAGCAGAAGTCGATAATCACCCTGAAACAAGGAAACAAGAAATGGTTAAAACTTGTCTAACTTTGTGTTTGTACTTTGTAGTATATGAGTCAATGAGGTTGTTTTTGAGTGGAAGATTGGAACCTGGTGATGAGAATGAGTTTCCACAATTTCTCTAAATAGATTCGTTTGTACCAGTTGGAGGCAATTAGAAAATATGAAGCAAAGATTCATAGAGCACCGAGTATTTGGTTTTGCAACGGTTTCCAAAGCCCTGCAATCATGAGCATCTATGTAATTTATACTTGATGGAAGCTCTGGTATTGATTTCAGTCTCTTGCAAGCTTCCAATTCAAGACGTGTCAAACGGCGAAGTTGATTCATCGTTGCAGGTAAGCTCTCCAAGTTGGTTCTGCGCAGCTCTAAGGTTTTCAATGAGGACAAGTGAGCAATACCATCCGATAATTCCCACAGATTGCTGTCACTTAAATCAAGATGTAGCAGGCCAGAGTATCTACAATTATATTCTTCAATTGATGAGGACCATGATGAAAAGGGCATAGTCATTTCTTTACATCCATCACATGATAATGCTTTCAGCCTTTTCAAGCACAAGATAGAGAATGGGAGTTCTCTTATACCACTTCCTTCTACTTCAAGGTACATCAAGGATTCTAAATTCCCCAAGTTCTCAGGCAAATGATACAGCTTTGAGCACCCAGAGAGAGTGAGATCTTTAAGACGTACCAAATTACATATATTGTCCGGAAGACGGACAAGGCTTCTACAGTTTCTCAAATGTAATAACACAAGCCCCTGAAGCCGTTCAATTGATGAGGGCAACTCTTCTATTGCAGTCTCATTTAGAAAAATTTCAGATAGGTCCTCCATAATCCCTGAAATCTCTGGAAACTTTACGAGACTTGAGCAGCCAGAAAGATCAAGGATTTTAAGAGACTTCAAAAAAATGCTGCTTGGAAGATTCTCAAGTTCTTTGCATCCTCTTAGGCACAAGAATACAAGGTTTTTAAGCGCTGAAATGGATGAGTTAACATCAAGTAGACTTGAACAACCGTCAAGAACTAGTGTTTCCACATTTGTTGCTTCAGTGAAGTCGGGGGTTGTGGTAAGGTAATGAGAATGACTCAAATTGATGAATTTTAACTTTTTGAAAGGCTGCATGTTAGTACAAACAGGGAAATCCTCTTTAATATATAATAATAATGTACAAGATATCTAAGAACGTAATTACCTTTTAAAAGAAAGATACGCAAATGATCATTGTACGTACCTTGATTCCTTCCCAAAGTTGTTCAATGTGGCTAAAACGCATGTCAAGATCCACAAGATTCTTCGGGCCAAAATTGGATGGCAAGGACTTTAGGGGGCATCCATGCCACATGAGATACCTCAAGTCACGAGAAAGAAACTTTACAACCCCACTCACGTGTTGTTTACACTCATCTCTTGGCTGGTGTAACAGCTCCAACGGAAAATCTTTCGCATTGAAGTCTATGTAGTGGTTATAACCGATTAAGAGCAGTCTTAGATTCGTCATTCTAACAAAAGCTTCAGCATCTATGTCAACGTCTTTTGACTTCGACAAGTCCAGCATTATGCCTTCAACTGCTTCTGTAGCCTGGAAAAGCAACAGTGGAAATGAAGTGAGTTCAAATGTTCAATATCGATCCATGACCTTATGAGAAAGAGCTAGAGGTCACAACCATATATCTCACCGTATTTTGAGCTAATACACGATCCACGTCTTCATAAGTCCACAAACGACTGCGCTTCCCAGGCTCTTTAATAGATTGTTGGCGGACGATTTGCCAACCCATATCCTGTATTAAATCATGCATTTCAAGCCTATTGCCATATGAGATAGTTAAGAGAGCTCTATCACGTAGTACTTGTAATCCACTGTGGGGATAGAAGCCACAATTTTCCAGAATTTTGATTACATAGCCTTCGTCCATTCCTCTAAAGAAACATGCAATGTCTAGAAAGATTTCCTGCTGTGAAGGATCCAGTCCGTCAAAGCTTGTTCTAAGCACACCCAGAATTTCCTTATGCGGGATTTCCTTTATTTTCTCTAGCTCATCTTCCCACTCACGTATACTTTTGCCATCAAGACTAGCTCCCAAAACTTTGAGTGCTAAAGGTAGACCTTGAGCATACTCTACAGCACGCCTTGAGAGAGGATCATACTCTCTCGTAGGTTGGTTTGTTCTGAAGGCATACTGCAAAAAAAGTTCAAGAGCTTCACCATCGCTTAGAAACATGGGACTATATCTCTCATTAACTCCACTGAGTGATTGTATATCCCTAGTGGTTACAATGATTCTACTCCCGCTACCAAATGAATGCTGCTTTCCAAGTAACTCTTCAATTTGGTTAAAGTTCTCTACATCATCAAGAACAAGCAGAACTTTTTTCTTACTCAGCCTATCCATTATCATCTTGGAACCTCTACTCAAAGTGCCTAGACTGCGCACGCTTTTCTCAAAAATCCTAGATAGAAGTTCTTCCTGCATATGTATGGCACCATTATGCTTGAAACCTTCCTTGACATTTTCAAGAAAGCAATAGTGATCAAATTGACAAACAAGTTCGTCATAAATAGCTCTAGCAATGGTTGTTTTCCCTATACCAGGCATTCCATATACTCCAACAACACGAACATCGTCCTCACCAAGGTCTAATAGTGAACTCATTTTCGCAATGTGGGAGTCCATTCCAACCAAGTTACTTACTTTATTGGATCGGATGTGGACCAATTTTTTAGAAATATCTTCAACAATTTTCTCAATAAGCTTGGCATCATCCCTGCCATTTATGAAGGAACAAGATTTTGAGAGTCAGAGAAAGACCTAATATATATCCTTACTGTCGATATGAATATATTTAGTGAAACTAAACTGAACATGTACGTAATAAGACCAAGATCAAGGTTTCCCTTTATATTTTATAGATTCTTAAATTTTCCAGAGAATCATTCTATGTTAGTTTTGATAAAGTAATCTTAGGTTCACATCTAAAATCGATTGATAATGGATTGAGTGACTCTAACCCTTCTAAACTGTAACAACCCGAAATTTTAATTATATATTAGATCGTGTGATAATATTTTCTTTACTAGCTTGTGTGTGTGTGTGTGTTAGCGTGTGTGTTCGAGAAGTCTATTACCTATTACATGTAGACTTGTGAGGAAGCTAGTTTTACTCAATTGGTTTAAACATTTTCGGATGAGACCTTATAAACCCAATCAATGAATCTCTTATTAGTCATTGTTCGTATCCAAGTGTGAGTAAGTATTCTATTTGGGTGATTATGCAAAGTTAGGAATTATAGGTGTTGATGAACCTGTAGACTAAGCTAGCTAGTAGCTTGAAGTGGCATCACTCAATTTATAGCTCAAGCTCTATTTATCCATCATTAAAACTTCTAGTCTGTTGTAGGAGAATAGAATTGTGTATTATCATTGATAATAGGAGCCCTTTAAATAGGGAGTTACAAGGTACCCAAAAGGTAATAGAATCTGATTACAATTGAATACCTAAAACACATTCCTATTACAACTCTAACCCTAGTTTGTAGAGGCACACATTATGTCGATATCCTTCAACACTCCCCCTTGTGCCGCTCAAACTGGGTGATGACGCTTTGATTGTTGCCTCGTTAAAAACCTTGCCAGGTAACAAAAACCCTGTGGGACAAAAATAACCCTGGTCGAAGGACAAAAAGAGCACAACACGTCCTTCACTCTTCGAGATCAAACATGTAGACATCATGCCTCCCCCTGATGTCAATATCTCCCCCTGATTGCTACAATCATGGGAGTTCGGATAACTTTCTCAATCCGACGCTCTTCACATGTTTCTCGAAGGTGGATTTTGGTAACGACTTAGTAAATAAGTCCGCTACATTATCCTCTTATCGGATTTGGTTCACTTCAGTATTTAGAAGTGCTTGTTGTCATTTTGATGGAGGGGAGGAGGAGCACGGAAGGTAGCATTTTGCCTTGTGGAGTCCGATCCCACACTTCCGTCGTCTCTTTTCTCTGTAGAGATAGAACAAGCCCATATCAATCGTACCTCTCAAATATCGAAAGATTGTCTTTATACCAATCTAATGGTGTTGCGTTGGCGCGGGGCTATATCTAGCCAACAAGTTCATAATAATTGAGGTGTCCGGTCTTGTATTGTGCTAAGTACAATAATGCGCCTATTGTACATAAGTAAGCACTTCTGTTATTAACACGTCTTCGTCATCATCCCTAGGACGAAACGGATCCCTTTTAGGGCCAAGACTACGGACGACCATGGTGCATCTTTGACTTTATCAAAAATGTCTCTTGACACGGTCTACAAGTTCTGAATCTAGACAGAACCGTGTTCTCCCAAGGTCCTTCCTCTCAAACTCGGATTTCAGATGTTCAGCAGTTTCCCTTAACTCTCAAGGGTTCCAATTATGTTTATCAACATAAACCGCGACAATTGCAAATCCGGAACTTGTCATGGAAACGCGTGGGCATAGTTCATCATATCCCTTCCCAATCAAGTAGTCAATTTAGTGAGCATTTCAACCTCGTTGCAAATGCGCTCCGTGGTCTAGAGCCACTTGACTTGGGTAAATGAAGTCCACAAGAACCTTCATTGTATTCCGTATCTAAATCTCCATAGAGATACGTAGTGACCACATTCGTAAGCTGCATGTTCAGTTATTTGGAAACTACCAAACTGATAAGGTAGTGGAGTGCAATGACATCCATTACGAGAGAATATGTCTTCTCGTAGTCGATTCCAGGGCGTTGTGAGAAACCTTGCGCCATAAGGTGAGATTGCCATCTCTTTTTCTCATCACGCTATCTAACGAAGACCTATTAATGTCAATAGGTTTTATGTTAGGAGGTGTTGGCATCTCAGGCCCGAATCCTTCCTCTTCGTTAGTGAATCCAATTCAACCTGGATCGCATCTTTCCATTTAGGCCAAGTTTCTCTACGTTGGCATTCTTCAACGGAGTAAGGTTCGATGTCATTGGTCTCAATAATTCCACGTCCTCATGTACACTAGTGTAGTTCGTAGAGATCTCTATATTTTCAGGAATTGGTTCTAACATTGAGGCGTCCCCCAACGATGTCTCTTGGACATAACCACAATCCAAAATATTCTCATGAGACGGATTATGAGTATCAATGATCAATGGATCAAGTTGTGCCAAACTCGCTCTCTTCTTAGGGCGAGAATCCATCGAACCTATGGGTCTCCTACTCTCTCTAGCGGAACCCATGGCCTATGACGCCATTATGCCACTTTTGTGGCGTCACCATACTACCATCCATGGTAGTGGTGCAGTACCCATCTTCTCTGGGTGGCACCATGTCCTCTTGTGGGGACATCAATCCTTGCAGGCATGTTTGCAGCAGGTATATCTGATCTCGTCACTTTTAGGGGATCAAGATGAGACATAGTGGGAACAGACCACGACAATTCCTGTCGTTCCTGTTGAACATTGACGTTCTAATCTCCCCCTAACGACGGGAAGACTGTCTCATCAAAGTGACAATTCGCAAATCCAGCGAAATAGAGATCGCCTGTCAAGGGTTCTACATAGCGGACTTATAGTTGGAGACTCATGTCCAACAAATATATATATGCATTCGTTGCAATGACTCATGTTGATGCGCTGTGGCGACGCAATTGGCACATGAACCGCACACTCAAATATGCATAAATACGAGATATTAAACTCGAACCCAGTCACTAGCTGTAACGCAAATAAAAGTTGAGTGGCGGCTATGAGTCGTAGACGAATTAGCATAGCTGCATGCGTTATTACATAACCCAAGAGGAAATATTGGTGCGCATTACCAATGTCCGGGCTACCATTGTAGTCGTTTAATGGTGGTTTTTCCGCGAGACCAATTGGGTGTGTACATGGGAATATGATACTTGATATCAATACCCAATGAAATGCAATAGTCATCGAAAACTGTCGATGTAAACTCTCTAGCATTATCAAGTCAAATTGACTTAGTGGGATGATCTGGGTAGTGAGCCCGGAGCCATATGTTATGTGCTAGGAGTGTAGTATAAGCAGCATTACAAGTGGATAATGGCACAACACGTGACCAGCGTGTTTGCGTATCAACTAACACCATAAAACATCTATATGGTCCGCAAGTTGGTTGATCAAATCCATAGAATTCCCTTAGATTCTTTGTGAGAATGGAATTATTTCCTCAATCTCCTTTGCATAGGATGGCCTCAATCCTAAATAACAGGCTTTACAGAACGAAACATGGGCTTTATAATCAACCAATAAAGGTTTTGGTGAAGCCATAGTGTCACAATAGACTTGAGAAGTAGATAGAGGAGTTTATAGCGTCAATGCCATGTATTTGCCGCAGGGGGTAGGCGGCACTGGCCATGTATGGCTTGTCTTTGTACAATCATGGCGCCATGAGGCACATGTGCAGCTCCTCGAACCAATTCTTGGTTCTTACTTTTCTTCGTTCTGAAAATGGATGTCCGTGTAAGTCTTTAATACACGGATCATCATGTCAAAGCTATATGTGTCAAAATCCCATAAGTCATCTCTCATGACATGGTTGGATTCAATAACTCAATAACTCAAATAGTGGTTGCATACAACCCACTAGAGCGACACATAAGTTTCTCTAATACTCGTTTATGTCCGTAGTCATTAGAGGTGATGCAAAGGAACTCTGTCCATTCTCATAATGTGTTTCCACATGAAAACCATTGGCTCTTATATAATAAAGTTCGAATTAAGGTATGTCCAAGACATTAAGTAAACGAATTGACACTTTATTAATAGCCAATGATTACATCAAAGTTTCCAAAGTCTAATCCAAAATAAAATCAAAGTAAGACACATTGTAGTCACTCTATCCGTTTGGTAACTCCAATCAAATATGACCAGGAAAGTAGAGAGAGATGTTGGTGGAGCGAGGCTCTCTTAAGTACCAAGAATCTCAATGACTTTCCTAGACATCACATTTTATTGGGTCTGCCACATAAGAAAGAGTTAATACAATTGTCATTTATTGACTAAGGCAAATTGTCATTACAAAAGTTCTTGGAAAAATAAAAGGACTAATCTAATCAAAGTCTGTTGCATCCATGTGCACTTCATCTTCAGCTTTGAAGTCCTCTATGGTGAGATTGACATCTCCACCATCTTCTTCTTCTTCTGCAAGGTACACTTCTTGCTCTCTCAGGTCCCTATATGCCCTGTAGCTTGCAACTAGTTCCTCACTTGCCTTGCATTGCTTGAACCAATGCTCAATTGATCCACATCGATGACACTCATCATTGCGGTTGCCTCCCTTTAATTGAGGTGCACGTTGTGCACGTTGCGGGCGTTCCCTAGGAGGGTTGGTGCCACCACCACGACCCATTGAGCCACCATTACGGCTAGGGATACCACGACCCCCTCTCCCACGTGTGGCATTACCACCACGTGTATCCGCACCAAACTTGCGATTTCCTTCCTGGTTAGGGCGGTTATATGGGCCCAAACGTCCCTCATGTCCCCCATTCTTAGGGTACCGCTCCTTGCGCCCTCCTTTGGGTGCATTATAATTCGCCTCATGAACGCTCTTAGTTCCAATGGGCCTTGAATTATAATTCCTCACGAGTATGTTATCATGTTTCTCAGCTACGGATATAATATTAATAAGCTGATGGAACCTCGTGATCCGTCCAGCATTGACTTCAGTACGGTATTGCTTTGATACCACAATGGCTGAAACGGGGAAGGTGGAGAGAGTTTTCTCAATTAGCTCTTGCTCTGTGACAGGTTGTCCACAAAACCTCAACATGGACTGTATGCGAAGAGCTTCTGAATTATATTCAGCAACAGACTTGAAGTCAGCAAAGCGCAGATTGTTCCATTGAACCTTCAAGTCAGGGAGGAGGGAATCTTGGACATTGCCAAAGCGCTCTTCTAGCGCTACCCATAGCTCTCTTGCATCCTTGATCGACATATACTCCAATCTGAGTGCCTTGTCCATATGGCGTCGCATCAAGATAACTGCTTGAGCATGCTTTGTAGATGTTCGGTTGAACATAAGATCCGGGTTAGGTGCCTGGATTATGGGTAAAATTCCCTTTGAAGTGAGATGGTTCTCAACATCGGTTACCCAACTGTGGTAATCCGAGCCTGTTGAGTCAAGCATGGGAAAGTCGAGTCTAGGTTCATTCGACATCCTGAAAATAAGAAGAGAAGATATATTAGTTTCGGAGCTAAACTTCCACGAAAACTAAAATAATAAGATTTCCGAGCTATGCTACCAAGAAATCATTTTCCAAGAATCTCTTTTGGATTAGACCAACAATGATGTTTAATATGGTCACAATTTGATGCTTATGGACGCTCTTAGTCCAAGCATTGTGAACGCTCTTAGTTCACACGAACACTCTTAGTTCGTTTAATTATGAACACTCTTAGTTCATACGAACACTCTTAGTTCGTTAAGCGTGAATCCCCACAATTCCGCTTCGTTAAGTACCCAAAATCATTTGGCAACATATATTCCAATATTATACAGAAAATAAAATGAATTTAAATACAAGAAAGCATGAACTTTAATCGTAAAAACTTACTTGATAATTTGAAGTTTTGCTTCACAATTCTTTATACACGCGCGTGTTGATGCAGGCGTGTAGCTAAATTAGAATTGCTGTAATTTGGTTGGAAATTGGCAGTTGGTGGCTGCCCTTCTCCCTTCCCCCCTTTTTTTTCTTCTTCTTCCCTTTTTTTTTCTTTCCGGGCCCAGCCCTTCTCTTCTCTTTTTTTTCTTCTTTTTTTTTCTTTCCGGGCCCAGCCCTTCTCTTCTTCTTTTTTTTCTTTCCGGGCCCAGCCCTCTTTTTTTTTCGGTCTTCTTCTTTCTTCTTTCCCTTTCTTCTTCCTTCTTTCCTCTGTTCTTCTTCTTCTTCTTTCGGTGCTGCGCGGGTGTGCAAGCAAGGGGCTGCAGGAAGGCGCGCGGCAGGAAGGATGCAGCGGTTGTGGCTGGGCAGGGCCGAGTGGGCAGGCGGAGTGGGCAGGGCCGAGTTGGTCGCTGCGGCCTGCGGGCTGGTGTGCAGCGCGGGCTGCGAGCTGGTGTGCAGCGCGGGCTGCAGTGGAGGCGGGGCAAGAGGCAGCAGGTGATACGTGTGCTAGGGAGGTAGTTTTTGGCTCGGGTTAGGGGCTGCAAAAATTTTAGGTTTTTTTTTCTTTTGTGCTAGGGTTAGAACTCGTGCTGATAACGTGTTGTAGGAGAATAGAATTGTGTATTATCATTGATAATAGGAGCCCTTTAAATAGGGAGTTACAAGGTACCCAAAAGGTAATAGAATCTGATTACAATTGAATACCTAAAACACATTCCTATTACAACTCTAACCCTAGTTTGTAGAGGCACACATTATGTCGATATCCTTCAACATAGTCTACTGCTATCACATGGATATCCCCAGATTGTAGAAATAAAGCTTATCTTCTTCCTATATGTTTTTATATATAACCTTGGTCATTAAGTTATAAAGGGATAAGAGTTTTCATACCTATCTCTGCAATACTTACTGATGAAGGTTTCTATTAAGAGATAGGGTTGTACAAGTATATCTATTGAATGCTTAGTGATTAAGTCATTAAGTGATAGGTATGGACAAACACATCTATATGCAGATTTTATTATAATTGTGTTGCTTGATGCCCAAGAACCTGACTAGTATAAATAGGAGCTATCTACCTTATTCATAGTCACTGTACAATAGAACATAACGTGAGAGTAAGGGAGATAGAGAGAAGGGCTGGAGTAGAATGGAAAGAAAGAAAACAAACAGAAAGGAAAGGAAACAAAAGAAAAGAGACACTGGGAGAAAGAAAAAGATATGTGAGAATGAAAATAGAGAGGGAAGAAGAGGAAAGGAAAGGGGTAGAAGAAAGAGAAGGGAACACATGATTACAAAGATTAGTTTTGGAGAATTAGATTTGGGATTCAAAGAAGGCAAGCATAGAAGCAGATTAAGATGATAAGAAACTTCGTTTTCTTAAGGTGGGTGTCCTGAGTAAATTCTTAGGTTGCTGTTTGGGTTGGAATTCTTATTTTGACTTCACAACAAGAGATTAGAGTGATCAAAGAACCTATATGCATCAGTTTAACAACCTTAGACTGAGCAGTAACCTCAAACATTAGTTTGTAGGCATTGGAGAAAGCTAGAACAAGTTTCTGCATTATAATCATTTAGTTAACTTTGAGCAACCATATCCTTTGATCTAGACTTTAATTTTACAAACCATTTGCATGTATTGAAAGCTTATAATGTAAGCTTGATATCTGTACAGTTTCATACAATTTCATGTAAGATTCAGAGGTTAATTTTGAGGCTAAAAACAGAGGTCTGCAATCTGTTATTTTTGACACAGTTTTCTTTTCAGTAAAAACTGTACATTTTGGCTGGGTATTTGAAGTTGGTGTCTTCATGAAAGTTTCAGTAGACATCTCAAAGATCATTTCAGAATTGAAATCTCATGAAAAAGACTTTTCTAGAGTAAGTTATGATTTTTCGAAGTTGAGGGTCTGCATCAGGAAATTCTGCAATTTTCATTATGTTTCTGTTTGTTCCATTTTGTTTCAATAGTTTCCTGTATTCAAACTTGTTTAGGTCGACCACAAACTGAACATAGAGATTCTTCTATTTTTAACCAAAACATGTGACGCCATTTATTGAATTCATTTGAGATACTTATGTCATTGTGAAATCAGTTTTCCTTCACAATAAATCTGCAAGATGTTTTGGTTAGTTATTTAGCACTTCAAGTGAAATCCAAAATGGCCTGAGATTTTAGGTACCATTTTCTTAAGACATAAGCTCGATATTGAAGTATGTTCTTAAGGCAGAATCATAGCTTTGTGTTTAAAATAAATTATGTGCTTATGCATAGGAAATGTGAATTGTACTTGGATATTTACTTTTTATGCAGGAACATGTATCTATACAATAGCTTGGAATCCAGGTAGGGGGATCTGGGGAACCTCTACTCAACTGTATTGTATGCATATATGTTGCCTGACATGTTTGTTATGGAATGAATGAATATTTGATGCAATTACATTGCGAAGTATATATTATCAATTGATGCATCATCCATTGATCGAGTACATATGAAGTATAAGGGAGGCGATGGTGATATGTGTAATGTTATTAGTATAAGAAAGTTTGAAATTTATCTTTTGCGTAGTTGAGTCCATAACCTCAGCAGGTACCAGATCCCAGGTATGCCCATTATTAATGCACAATTAGTATAGGATTGAAAGGGTAATTCGGGATTGGCGAAAGGGGCATGGACAAGATGACTAGCAAAAGAGGGTTAGGGGGATTGATTTTGGGTGGGGGTTAGTTCATATAGTTGAGCACTCTGAGTCACCTTCGTGGTAAAATACATGGTATGGGACATGTAGGCTCAGTTTATTCTGCTGTGTGAATTAACGGGAATAGAACATGCATTCATGCATACCATATGATGATTGTTTGGGTTATCTTTTGTGTGAAGTGTGAAGAGAAATAGCTCCCTATTGAGCCACAGGTTGAGCTCACCCCTTAATAGTCTTGCAGGTTATTAAACACAAGAACTATGATGATTAGTGATCGAAAGCAATTAGAGTTAGTTGGAGTTTTGTATATGTAAGATCATTATTCCAGAAGTGAGTACTCTTAGTGATCTTGAGTTGGATTTATCCTTATACCGAATTGAGAAGTCAATTCCATAATCAAAGTGTCGATTTTATTTTCTATTCGTTTATTTTTATTTTTACTCACACCTCGGATTTCGGGAAATATATTTAAAAAAATTGACCCGGATTCGGGGCGTAACATAAACTCATAGACAATGTCCTCATTTTCTCATGTGGAATCTATCCCCTCAACAAGTTTTCCAACTGTTTTTACCAACGGGTACTAGTGACTAGTCATTAAGGCCTATAAATCAATCAATCCGATAATTCAAGGGGAAACTCAAAATTTTATTAATCTGGTCTAGCTATGACCAAATAAGGAAGCATTAGATGGCTTTTATTTTCAAAGCTTCTGGACGTCATTTGTTTGTTTTGGTCATGGAACAAAGGATTAGCCAACTAGTTAAAGCTTAGAGATAAACAAAATATCTCAAATAGATAAGAACTAGCCCTTTAACATGTGCTCCACACATGTCAATTGGCTTTTATTTATTTTATTTTTTAAATTAAAAAAGTTACAACAATTTATCTCCTAATTTTGTAGAACCTTTTTTTTTTTTCATGGGATGTATTGTAATTTTTTCAAATATGATATAATCTATTGACTATCTTATGATTCTTATCCACATATAGAAATAATTTGTTTATTAATATTTGTATAATGTGAGGACATATATGGTACTTAAAAAATTTAACTATTCCCTCAAAAACTGACTTAATTATATAAGATATGAAGAAATATTACTTGTAATTACGAGAATCCCACCCAGATAAGTTGGTGGCTTCAGTTAGAGCAGACTTCCACATATGAACTTCTTCCATGTCGGCATTAGAATCATGTTCATGTTTTGCAAAAGCCTCGGCAAACCTTCCGTTTACTTTGCGGATATCAGAGGGATCTACTTCATAAAAAATGGGCACCACCAGCTGCTTTTTTGTAGACATGCATTCCAGTATCTTGACCAGTTCTTTTAAGCACCACGTTGAGGAAGCATAGTTTTGGGAGAAAACTACTATCGAAAGCCTGGAGTCTTCAATAGCCGTGAGCAACTCTGAAAGGTCGTTGCCTTTGCGGAGATCTTCAGAGTCTATGAATGCGTTGATTGCTTCCAGATCAAGAGCTTTGTGGAGATGGCCTACAAAGATCTTGCGAGTATCCTCGCCTCTAAAATTGAGGAACACGTCATAGTTCCAACCACCACCAGATGAGGGAGACGAAGAAGCAGCCATTTACAGAGAATATGGAAGAATGCTGATGAGAAATGATCGACTGGATGTTCTGTTTGTTCATCAAATAGCCCGTCGAAAGAGACCATCTTGTATTCTTGTTAAAAGTATATGAGATATATGGACCCCACAAGTCTACTTACGCGTTGTTTTTTCTTTTGATATTTTACCAAGGGATGCACAGCTTCTGAACTTTAGGACATGCCCAACTTTCCCACAAATTTAGCAGAAGTTTATTGCGTTCACATTTCTTTATTGACTGATGCTGAGGGGCCAAGAGCACTTCTTCATAAGGCTGGGGACACACATGATACATATCGAATCTTCGCTGATATGAGCGTTTGAACCCAAAATAACATTTTTTCCCGATAAGGGGGGACTCGAAGAAATCCGGGCCAATATCCGTGGCCCAAACTATTTATTTGCGACAAGTTCGAAATATATTGTTTTGAGGCTAATGAAAGCCTACTTGGAGATCAAGCGATCTTGAGGCAAATCTGGATATTCATTGATTTAGTATTAATTAAGGAGATGTGTTGGCTTGATTACCAAGTATTGCCCAAGAAAAGAGGAGGTTTGACGTGCAAGCTGCCACTGGTAATTGAAAATAGTTGGTCTACATTGAAGGTTCGTAATGGACGTGGGCTAGCCTCATTGTGGATAGCAAATACGTTCGCAATTAAAACATTTGCGAAAGGATAGCGAAGCGTGGTGCAAGAATCAAGGCTACACATATATATTTCAATTAAGTCTTGCTCGCGAAGGTCAATAAATGAGATATATATATATATATATATATATATATATACACACATACATATATATATATATGTATGTAAGTCAATTATGCAAGCTGCATGAGTATGTGGGCTATATATATATATATATATATATATATATATATATATATATATATATGCATGCAAGAAATTAAACATGTTGGACGTACAACATAGAAGGACATAATCATATATCCTTATTAGTTGTAACCATATATATATAGAAGTGCGCGGAGGATCATATATGTATATATGATGGGTATATGCAATTAAACATGGCAGACAAGTTGTCCTCTTCTACTTCGAGGTAGTCCACGCAATTAAGTCCTATAGTGGACCAATTAAGCAGAGAATCAAGGGCTCCCACATACGTGGCAATCAGGGAATGAAATTGGATGTACGTCAAATGGAAGGGACACCATCACCTCTTAATTGCAATAATATATATATATCATTTCTGATTTGCATGCCGCCGCGGGCTACGAGAGTCCGCGCAAAGATATATGAACATATATACGTGCATATCTTACTGCATTTAAGAGGAAGATTATGTCCAGGACTCCAGAAGGTAATTGACCTTGCCTAAAAGATTGCTACGACAGAGTCAATCTATTATTGCTTACGATAGTTATCAAAACTATTAAGAGTTTTGATTTGATTCAAGGCCAATAACTGTGGCCTAAAATATAGTATTTCATTCATATTTGGAAAGTGAATCTGCAGCAGCCTATATATAGAGGCTAAAGACGATACAGAAGAGACCTCTCTCTAATCAATCAATCCCAGCGATTACAAAGCATCCCCGGAGCAAACCTTCAACCTCGTTGAAACCCGGTGACCGCCCGCCAGTCCTAGTCTCCTCGCGAGCCAACTGTCAGCATCACCAGATCAACCCGGCGACCGTGCTTCCAGTCCTAGTCTCCTCGCGAGCCGACTGCCAGTACTACTGCCACCGACACACCCAGCGAAGCAAGGGTAACGCCCTCGCAACCCAGCGAAGCTAAAGTCACGCTTTAGCAAAACACGTGCTTTCTCCAACTTCCCAGTGATTGCTCTGCTCAGCCTTCAACGTTGAGTATCGATACGGTGAACGCAAAGAGACCACAACCAAATCCCTTACCCGCGTAAGGCAAGAAGTCCTTTTCCGAAAGGCAAGAGAAGAACCCTGTGACGAGGTTGGTGCTCTCCTCGTCCACAGCGCTTGAAGAAGAAGTCAGGTCAAGGGACTACCCCAACGACTGCACCCCGCGGTGCTGGCACGCCTGCGCAATCACACGCTCAAAAGAGACTGTTTGCACACCAACTGATTTTGGAGCCAAACATTTTGGCACGCCCAGTGGGACCAAGCTAGAGTCTTTTGTGTTCACCATCATTGGGATGCCAGGGGAAAATATTTACCAAAGGAGATTCCTAAAGTGAAAAGATGGCCAATGTTGCCACCAATGATGACACTACAACAAGAGAGGCTTTCGTTGCGAAGCCTATTCCAGAGGGAGCGACATTCGAGGAAAGGTGCGCGATTATCATGGAAAATATCGAGAACCATCACAAGAAGATGGATGCTGATTTTGCCAGAGAAACTACGAAGACGAATCGGCTCACACGCGAATTGGACGAGAATGCTCAGAAAGCTAAAGAGCAAAGGGAGCAGCGCGATCGAGAAGCTGAACAACGCAATCGAGAGCTTACCCAGCGGAGGAAACAGGAAGACCAAGAGTGGGAAAGACAATATCAGCATATCCTGGATTGTATAGCGATCTCACGCAAGGAAGATTCCATCTTGGCTACTCAGGTCAGTTCGCATCAAAGCGAATTGGAACCCGCATGCAAAGAGGTGGTTTTTGAGACTGAATTGCCTATAAGTGGCAATCAACCTAAGGGTCTCACTGGTGAATCACAGCCTTACATAGAGGCTGTGCATGGAGAAGATGATCCACGAGATTGTTCTTCTGACAATGTAATTGTCTCATAACAAACATATGATTTCTCCACTGATCAAGCCAAATACGTGGCTACTGATCAGATGCATGGGGGGCAAGATGAAGCCCAGGTTCACCCCCTTGATAGCCAGAAGCAGATGCATAATCAATTTAATTATGGTTATGCTACTGGACGTCATCATAACCAAGGTGGTAATCAAGAACATGACCCACTCAATTATGACCATGTAGGGGATCAATTAAAGCATGGCCCACCTTGCTATCATCAATTAAGCCTTGGCCATGCTTCTGGACGTCATGGTAAGAGTGATCATAATCATGGCCAACTTAATTATCAATTAAGTTGTGGTCTTGAAAAGCCAATCTATGGCTTTATTAATCAATTCTACTTCAATTTCTTCATCAGTGCTTCAAGGCCAAGAGGTGGCTTTGATATATGTGGAGGATACATCTGCGACCCACCTTGCAAGAATGGCCAGAATAATTATTCTAGTGGCCAATTTGTCCTTCGCGACTGTAAGTTTGAGTATTATCAATACAAGTTAACTCTTGTTTACAGTTATTCAAATTTCTTGCAAAAGAAATTTTTCTATGATGATACTAAACAGTCCATTGAGGCGTCTCAATATGATGCCTGGAAGGAAAATAGAGGCAAACAAATATTTGATATGCCTATTTTTGAAGAAGAGATCGATTCATCAAATTTTGGTGATTCTAAATATGATCTCAACATGGAGCCAATATATGATGAGTATGATGATAATTATAATTTAATTATTGGTTCCAAAAGTCATATGCAGGAGTTCAAGTTCTTTGAAGCTCTTTATATGGAGAATTTAGACCAACAAGTGGTCGAATCCAAAAGCCAATTTGTGGCTTATTCTAGAGACACCATGTTCTATGACATGGTAGTTGGCGACAAAGCCGATCTTAGGACACCGTCATCTCCAAAATTGCAATTGAAGATCATGCTTCGTCAACCAAAAAAGATACTTGGGGGGCAATATTACTCCTTCTACGAGCCAAATTTCTTTCAAGTGTTCGACGCGAAGTATCTTTGTTTTTTTCTTACAAGCTCCCGCGAGAGGGATTTTCGTGCCATAAATTTTGATGCATCAGAGCTTGGAGTGAAGCATAGATGGCCTCCCCCGTGGCCTTCTAGAGGTTAGCCAAACGCACTGATGCTAGCTTCTTTATTTGCTTCTAATTTTTAGTTTGCATCTTTCTTTTAGTTAGTTTTAAAAAAAAAAATAGAAAAAAGAAAATACAAAAAGAGAGTTATGCGGCGCATAAGCGAGCGACCGCTAAGCGAGTGGCCGCGAGCGAAAGCAAGCGACCGCGAAGAGCGACTGGCCGCGAGCGAAAGCAAGCGACCGCGAAGAGCGACTGGCCGCGAGCAAGTGACAGCTGAGGAATGGCCGCGAGCGAAGAAAGGGCCGCGAGCGAAAGCGACTGGCCGCGAGAGCGAGTGGCTGTGAGCAAGTGACCGCGAAGCGAGTTCTAGAGAAGAATACTTCGCGAATGCTTTTCTAGCGAGCACTGATCAAGTGAAGCAAACGCTCGCAAGGAACATTATCACCAGAGGCAGAGCTCGCTGAGTGCACTTGGCCTAAGTCTCGTCAGCAAGATAAGATCCGGCGAAGCACTGCGCCAGAATTTTTCCAACAAGATTCACTCTGAAGCGAAGTCGATCTAAAGGCCAGCGAGTGGTCTTCAACGGACAACCTTCTGCCAATCACTGTGGCAGACGCTGAGGTAGAACCAAGCGGAAGGCTTTCAAGCGAATTCCGGAAGAGTTTCCTCTGGCAGCGAGACGAAGACAAAACCGAACTGTAAGGTACTCCATATCCAAGAGTTGATTGATGGTAACAGTCATCTTCTGGAGGCTATTCTCTTGAGCATTCGTCAAAAATATGAGAATCTGAAATATGCCCACCAAGTGTTTGATGGAATGCTTGAGAGAGATTCGGCTTCATGGGCTTCTACAATTGCGGGGTATGCGATGTAGCGCCCAGCTGGAGGTGCATCAGAGTTGTTGGGTTGATAAAATTTTAGAACGCAGCACTCGTTTTCAATACAGTTAAGCATGGTAGCAGCTAATTGTTTCTTCTCGCCAAGGCAGAATTCTGAATTGCAACGGTATAGTAATGGCTAGTTAATATAGGCCAACCCATGTGGCTTTTGAGTTTACTTGCTCATCAAGGGATTCATCTTCATTGTTATCAGAGACATGATGGAGAACTGTTCACATGGAGGAGACAAGTTGCAGGGGAGGAAGGCATGATTGATTGATATTTCTTCTTTGTCAAAGGGATGTGCATATGTAGTGAAGAGGTGATTTTTGGCTTCATGTGCTCAATATGTGGCTCACCTGTGGGTTATGTGTCGGCTAGTCAAGTTAGTGGTTAAAAGCTTTTAATCAAAGTCGTCAAACTCTTTGCTATTAAATAAAGATATGCAGGAATAGAGAGAAATGTAGACTTGATGGGGATTATTCTTGCCAGCTTGTGGCATAGAGGCAAAAGTTCTGTGAGGTCATCATGATTCATGGATATGATATGAAGCATTCTTCTCAGCAGCGAGAAGCAGTTTACAAAATATATGTTTCCTAACACTGGGGGGGGGGGGGGGGGCATAGCTGGTTGCCTCCATGCTGTATGAGATTGTGATTCATCCACATGACCTGAATGTGGTCTCCAATATTCAAGGCCAGTACATGTGGCCCTCTGTTGTCATGTCCAAGTTTTGAAGCTGTCAGAAATGCAAGTGTTCATACCAATGGTTACACAAGACCTTTTTGTGCAAGCATTTATTATTTTCTTCACAACCTTGAGAGGCAATTAGTGGAACTCCTACACATTTGGAAATTCATTAGAGATATTTCATAGCATCTATGGTCAAGCTATCATGGGCATGATCATGATGTTTGAGCCACATAATTATTCATGATCCATTCAGAGGCAACGAAGGAATTATGCTTCCCATCGTTTTTGATCAGTTCATCATTTCCTGGTGCCTGGGCACATATACAAGAGGCATTTAATATGCCTATTTGGGTATCAGTAATGGATGAGGCCAAGTTAACATTTTTGCCAATACTTGTGGCAAAAAAGTTGCAGAGAAGTGGTGTGGCCTCATGAATGAATGGTTTACGAAGGAAGATTGGTGATTAATACATGTATGTTTACGTATGTTACCAAGAAGAGAAGAGGCGATGCAATATACATATCAGCAGTAGTGGTGTGCATGTATTGTGATTCCTAAATATGTGGCCATAATTCATTTCGTCAGAAAGTACAATTGATGTATATCAATCTCCTGGTGATAAGAAGATGTTAGAGGGCCTGACTAACTTGGCCACGTATCAAGAAGTTGATAGCCATGATTCAGGCATGATCATCAGGCCATATATTTGGTATATATATTCGCTTTTTTGCTTCATAATCACCACCATGCTCTTCAGCGAGCAGTTCGCGGTCAAAAACAGCTAGCCTTATTCACTTGGGGGGCACGTTGATGTCCTGAGGTCCCATACTTTTCAGAGTTCGCCAACCCTTAGCTCACCTCGCTTCATTAAAGTTGGGGGGCACATAGCGCATGTTTGTGGCATGAGTTTAATGCCAAACTGTACAATTAAGACTTGTTTAAGTGTCTTAATCCCAACAAGGCCAATAACTGTGGCCTTTTATTGGTGAAAGCATCTCTGTTATCTTAACATAAGATGACATTCGTACTGCATGGCCTAATTAAGAGGCCTATACTTAATCAGTCAAGTGATTTCAGTTTTGTACTTATCAATTAAGCCAATTCAAGTGGCTTTAGAACAACTTAATTGCAAGATTAGTGTTGACTCAAGACCTCTTCAGTCAAGACGGGGAACTTTGACTTCGAGGTCTGGGGGGCAATGTTTGAACCCAAAATAACATTTTTTCCCGATAAGGGGGGACTCGAAGAAATCCGGGCTAATATCCGTGGCCCAAGCTATTTATTTGCGACAAGTTCGAAATATATTGTTTTGAGGCTAATGAAAGCCTACTTGGAGATCAAGCGATCTTGAGGCAAATATGGATATTCATTGATTTAGTATTAATTATCAAATATTTGATAATTAAGGAGATGTGTTGGCTTGATTACCAAGTATTGCCCAAGAAAAGAGGAGGTTTGACGTGCAAGCTGCCACTGGTAATTGAAAATAGTTGGTCTACATTGAAGGTTCGTAATGGACGTGGGCTAGCCTCATTGTGGATAGCAAATACGTTCGCAATTAAAACATTTGCGAAAGGATAGCGAAGCGTGGTGCAAGAATCAAGGCTACACATATATATTTCAATTAAGTCTTGCTCGCGAAGGTCAATAAATGAGATATATATATATATATATATATATATATATATACACATACATATATATATATGTATGTAAGTCAATTATGCAAGCTGCATGAGTATGTGGGCTATATATATATATATATATATATATATATATGCATGCAAGAAATTAAACATGTTGGACGTACAACATAGAAGGACATAATCATATATCCTTATTAGTTGTAACCATATATATATAGAAGTGCGCGGAGGATCATATATGTATATATGATGGGTATATGCAATTAAACATGGCAGACAAGTTGTCCTCTTCTACTTCGAGGTAGTCCACGCAATTAAGTCCTATAGTGGACCAATTAAGCAGAGAATCAAGGGCTCCCACATACGTGGCAATCAGGGAATGAAATTGGATGTACGTCAAATGGAAGGGACACCATCACCTCTTAATTGCAATAATATATATATATATCATTTCTGATTTGCATGCCGCCGCGGGCTACGAGAGTCCGCGCAAAGATATATGAACATATATACGTGCATATCTTACTGCATTTAAGAGGAAGATTATGTCCAGGACTCCAGAAGGTAATTGACCTTGCCTAAAAGATTGCTACGACAGAGTCAATCTATTATTGCTTACGATAGTTATCAAAACTATTAAGAGTTTTGATTTGATTCAAGGCCAATAACTGTGGCCTAAAATATAGTATTTCATTCATATTTGGAAAGTGAATCTGCAGCAGCCTATATATAGAGGCTAAAGACGATACAGAAGAGACCTCTCTCTAATCAATCAATCCCAGCGATTACAAAGCATCCCCGGAGCAAACCTTCAACCTCGTTGAAACCCGGTGACCGCCCGCCAGTCCTAGTCTCCTCGCGAGCCAACTGTCAGCATCACCAGATCAACCCGGCGACCGTGCTTCCAGTCCTAGTCTCCTCGCGAGCCGACTGCCAGTACTACTGCCACCGACACACCCAGCGAAGCAAGGGTAACGCCCTCGCAACCCAGCGAAGCTAAAGTCACGCTTTAGCAAAACACGTGCTTTCTCCAACTTCCCAGTGATTGCTCTGCTCAGCCTTCAACGTTGAGTATCGATACGGTGAACGCAAAGAGACCACAACCAAATCCCTTACCCGCGTAAGGCAAGAAGTCCTTTTCCGAAAGGCAAGAGAAGAACCTTGTGACGAGGTTGGTGCTCTCCTCGTCCACAGCGCTTGAAGAAGAAGTCAGGTCAATGGACTACCCCAACGACTGCACCCCGCGGTGCTGGCACGCCTGTGCAATCACACGCTCAAAAGAGACTGTTTGCACACCAACTGGTTTTGGAGCCAAACAATGAGTAAGAAACTCTGGACGAAATTTCTATGAATTGCTCCCGGAGTCCCAAGCATTAGAATACTAGAGATGGCAACTTCGCTGAAATGACTTAAATGAGTAAGAAACTCTGGACGATATTTCTATGATACTCCCAAGCATTAGAACTCTGGAGATGGCAACTATTAGATTACACAGTGTTTGCAGTGTGCCCCAGTCTCACCTAATAAACTAATCTATGATTTTGGACTCCGGAGCACATTAGACAACTTGAGCCTCTTCAAGTTTGAAGCAATGCAACCAGACACGTTCACTTACTAAGAATGGGAGAGAATGATTACGGTTTACGGGGTAAAAATATTATTGCGTTTACTAACACATAAAAGAATCGGAATGATTCCTGATAAAAGTATTCATCCGTTTACAAACACATGAAGGAATCGGAATAGGTGTAGGTCTCACCTCATTGTAAGGAATAGATTCCTGAATACTCTGGAATTTGATTACAAAGGAGGGAGATGGGTTTAGGAATCAAATCCTCCGGAATCAATACCAATTCTTTTCTTCTCTCATTCTAGTTGTCTCCGATTCATATTATTTTCCATTTCAAGTAAGTAAACGTGCCATCAATTTTTAATTTTTTTTCACCAACAGTGTCTAGACAATTATGGGACTTTTAAGATGATACATGAGCTTACAATGTTATCAACATAGTACCTTCGTTCAGTTTCGGTCACAGTGCCGTTAATCCGAACACATGTGACACACGTGAATCATTAAATGACGACAAAAAGACTGATTTGCCCTAAAAAAAAAACTTTTTCCTTTTTTAATCTCTCTCTCTCTCTCTCTCCATTTTTGTTTCTTTTTTCATCAGATGGGATTACAATTAACCACGTGAGACTTTTTTTCAATCAATGCAAAACTCAAATCAACTCCTAATCCAATTAACCAAATGGGACTAGGTTCCCTAAATATCCAGAAGTAAAATAAAATCCATTGCAATAAACAAAAAAAAGGTGAGAGGAGAATGCGCCTGCACTTGCTTGAGAGCAGAAACTAGTGTTTCCTTCATGTCCAGCGGCGTGCCCTTCCGCCGTCATCGGGCGGGCCATTGTTGTCTCCGTTGTGAGGCTTGTGCGAGACCGGATTCCACGATTGACGTTCTCGTTCTGGTCAAGGAGTTTGCAGTGGATGTCTGGGAGGTGAAGGAGGGGAGTTCACTGCAGTTGGCTGCAACTGGTTTGCTCCTCGATGGCATGGTCAACGGTTTGTATTGTAGGTTCGAAGGTGGCTGGGCAGTGACGCTTTAGGGGCAGCGCGGCCTGGGTATGATCGGAATGACCAGATCTGGTTTGGGTCGGACAATCTCGATCTAGGATCGGTGTTCTCCACGACATATTATGATTTTGTCGAGTGGACTTCCCTGTTGATCTAGGAATAGTAATGTTGATTTTCGATACGCACTGTTTCGTGCTTGTTAATGTTAGAAACTGAAGCTCTAATTAATGTTAGAGAAGAAAGAGTGAGAAAGAAATAGTAAAAAACACAAGACAGATAGTGGTTCATCTCCCACTTTGGGGGAGACTATATCCACTTGAAGCTTTTACTATGTGTTGGGCCTTGTGGCCCAAGTTGATTACAACATGTGGAGGATGTAATGGGATGGATGTTTAAGTGGGAGGAGTGGTCCCTTTTATAAGGGGATCCACTCTCCTTTACATTTTCTTCAATGTGAGACAAAGAGTCCCACTTCTAGTCTTCAAAGCATGTTGTGCATGCAAGTTGGCAAAGCGGGAAAGGTGGCTTCCCGGCTAGGTATTGGTTGCCTCCGACTACCGTGGCGTAGCTTGGACATCGGGCTACGGGATGCATGTCGCGGTGGGTCCCACCATGGCTTATGGGTCCCCCAAAGAGGGTGTTACATATGCTTGGTGACATAGTGAATCCTCTATAATAGTGGAGGTATGTACAGTGCTTAAGCTTGGTTTGTCTTCTTTTTTATCGTGCACATGTGCTGCACATGGCTATAGCAGATAGGGTTTTGTTGCTTAGAGTTTTCCTTTAATCATTCGATCACTGACAAGTGTCATGATTTGCTAGCTTCCATAGTAGTATAAATTGAAAATTGATGTAATGAGCAGCTATCTATGAAAAACCTTTTATTCCTTCTTCGTTTCAGTTTGCATTTCTTACATATTAATTGTTAGGGCTACTTCCCTAACAACTGGTATCAGAGCTCTCGATCTTGAGGGCGATGGTGAAGCAAAAGGGTGGCGGAGCTCATCCTGCAGTTTCAAGTGAACTTTCTCATGTCGAATTTGACCTACAAGTTCACAAAGATGAAACTACGGCTAGGATTGATGCACTGGCTAAGAATGAGCAAACGGGGGATTCCCCCGCCCCCGCCTCAAGTTTCCCCCGCACCCCCGTTCCCCATCTGGGGATATTTTCAAATGGGGGATTCCCCGCCCCGCCCCCGCATTTGCCATTTTCTCTATATGAACGTTTTTGGTTTTCTATTTTGAAAAAAAAAAAATTATGTCTTTTTAGATTTTTTTTTTCCTTTCCTTTTTTGACAAAAAAATAATTCACAAATCACAATTATACGACGATCCAACGGTCGGATCCTTACAGATCACCTAGAGGATCATCTTTACCAATTTATACGATGATCCAACGGTCGGATCCTCACGGATAGCCCTTAGGTTCATCCTCTCAAAATTATACGAAGATCGAGCTGTCAGATCCTCACAGATCACCTAGAGGATCATCTTTACCGATTTATACAATGATCCAACAGTCAGATCCTCACGGATCTCACTTAGGTTCATCCTCTCAAAATTATAAGAAGATCCAACGGTTGGATCGTCCCGGACCGCCCTTAGAATCATCCTCACAAAAATTATATGATGATCCAACGGTCAGATCCTCACGGATTGCCTTTTGAATCATCTTTTCACAATTATACGAAGATCTAACGGTCGGATCCTCACGAATTGCCCTTAGGATCATCCTCTCAAAATTATGTGAAGATCCAACGGTTGGATCATCCCAGATCGCCTTTAGAATTATCCTCACAAAATTATACGACGATCCAACGGTTGAATCCTCACGGATCTCCTTTTGAATCGTCTTTTCACAATTATACGAAGATCCAACTGTAGGATCCTCATAAGGAATAAGAAAAATTATAAAAATGCCCTGGTTGAAGAAAAAAATAATAATAATAATGGGGAACCCACATGGGTAATACGGGCCTTCAATGTGTTTGGAGGCCCGTACTTGATGCCTAATTCCCAACCATTGCATATGGCCATGGGGGCTTTAATGGAGGGGACCATTTTACTATGAGCTACTCAGGCCCCTTCTCATACACTCCAATTAATTTCAACAGTGTACCACAACCCCAAACTCTACCATTTGCCATCCCATATTACCAAAGTGATGCAACATTGGGTCATGCCCACCCCATATTTGCCACAACAACCACACCAGTACCACATAATACTCAGCCCCCAATGAATCCTCAAAATTACACACCTGTGCAACATCCTCATCTATACCCTCAACATCCTCTAGTCCAAATGAATGTTTATCCTCAATTGGCAATCTCCCTACAATGAAACAAATGAAGCTTGAGTTTGGGGTGTTCAGTAGAGGTGACCCGGTTGAATGGTTGAACAAAGCAGAACAATATTTCGAGTTTTATCAGATTCCGGAAGATAGGAAATTGGCCATTGCTACTATGCATTTGACTGAAAGGGCAACAGACAGGTGGTACATGTTTCGAGGTGAATTTCCAAACACTTGGCTGGGGCTATCCGATCTTCTTATGCTGGAATTTAGTGGCCACAATGTGGTGGACTATCAAGCGGATTTAGTAAGAATGTCACAAGTAGGGACTGTTGATCAATACATAGATCAATTCACCAAACTCTCTAGGAGAGCTCCAGGCTTCTCACAACAAGTATTACTGTCTTGTTTTTTAGGAGGGTTAAAGGATAATATCCGAGCTGATGTGAAGGCCCTGAAGCGAAGAACCTTGTATGATGCATGTGAGTTGGCCAAGGTTTATGAAAAAAGAGAGATGAACCACAGAAGCCATCCCAAGGGATCATTCGTCAACAGAAATGCCCCAACTGGCCCTCCTCGAACTAGCTACACAATCACGGGTGGTGGTGGACAGTTTCATAATAACCCACAAGCTATTCCAGCCAGGCCACCTGCTGCTCCTATGGTAGCAAATCAAGTAGGAGGGAACAGAAAAGAGGAGAGCCCGAAATCAATGTTTTTTCTATGACGATATATTCCGACCTGGCCACAACTGTAGGAGAGGCCAAGCTATGATGATTATGGAGCTTATGCAAGAAGAGTTAGCGATGCAGGATACAAATAACCTAGAAGAACATGACGAAGTGGTTTCGGAAGTGGGTGAAAATGCAGATCAAGAATTACATCTTCAAATGTTGGGGGACAACAACCTCAGCACCATGCAACTTAAAGGATGGTGCAACAAAAAGAAGGTACATTTGCTTATTGACTCGGGGGCCTCCCATAATTTCATGGACCCAAGTTTACTGAAAAATGTTCATGTCACGATTAAGAATATCAAGCCACTGAGGGTGAAGTTAGCCAATAGAGATATCCTACAAACTAGTAGGCAAGCCACTTTACAAATGGAGTTGCAAAAGTACACTTTCACTAGAGACTGCTATGTCTACCTATTTTAGGCTGTGAAGTTGTGTTAGGGGCTGTGTGGCTCAAAAGCTTGGGAGACATAATTTGGAATTTTGAGTTTATGACTATGAAGTTCTTCAGTTCAGGGCAGCAACACATGTTACAAGGAGAAACAGAAACTAAGACAGCTATGATAAGCTGCAAATCCATGACTAGATTATTAAGAAGGGAGAGAGAAGTGGTGATGGTGCAGCTTAGCTCCATAGCTGAAAGGGGGTCATCAACAGAGGTTCACCCGGATATTCAAGATCTAATTTGCAAATACTCTGAGGTATTCGAAGCTCCTACATAACTACCTCCTGCAAGAAGACAAGATCACAAGATTGAACTTCTTCCAAGCACAACTGCCATTAGTGTCGGACCCTATAGATACCCTCATTCACAAAAAGAAGAAATAGAAAGGATTATTTGTGAACTGTTGGATAATGGAATAATAAGACCTAGTGTAAGTCCATTCTCATCTCCTGTTTTGTTGGTCAAAAAGAAAGATGGGACATGTTGACTTTGTGTGGATTATAGATCCCTAAATGTTGCAACTGTGAAGGATAAATATCCCATTCCAGTTGTAGATGAGTTGATTGATGATGTTTATGAAGCTTCCATATTCACCAAGTTGGACTTGCGATTGTGGTACCATCAGATAAGAATAGATGAGAGAGATATCAACAAGACAACTTTTAGGACTCATTCAGGACACTATGAGTTCTTGGTCATGCCATTTGGCTTAACCAATGCCCCGTCAACTTTCCAATCGGTGATGAATGATGTTTTAAAGGATTATCTCCAGAAGTTTGTATTGGTATTCTTCGATGATATACTCGTTTACAGCTCCTCATTAGAAGAACACTTGAAGCATTTGGAATTGGTCTTCAAAATATTACAACAACATTCCTTGAAAGTCAAAAAGAGTAAGTGCAGCTTCGGAGTACACAAGGTTGAATATTTGGGACATGTGATCAGTGAAAATGGGGTGGATGTTGACCCTGCCAAAATTGATTGCATCAAGCATTGGCCTCAACCAAAAACTCTTAAAGAATTAAGAGGGTTTTTGGGGCTAGCAGGATACTATAGGAAATTTGTTAAGGGATTTGGAATGATCACAAAACCCTTAACTGATATGCTTAAAAAAGATGGCTTCCAATGGAGTGAAAAGGCTATAGCTGCTTTTGAAGAATTGAAGCAGACTTTGATCAGTACACCAGTGTTAGTAATTCCTGATTTTTCCAAAGAATTTATTGTTAAGTGTGATGCTTGTGATAGAGGTATAGGAGCTGTACTTTCTTAGGAAGGCCATCCTATTTCTTTCATGAGCAAAGCACTAGCTCAAAGGCACTTGGCTCTACCAGTGTATGATAAAGAAATGCTAGCTGTGGTCTCTGCTGTGCAACATTGGAGACCCTACCTCCTTGGCAATCATTTCAAAATTTTTACTGACCACAGGACTATTGACCATTTCCTAAATCAGAGGATTACTACTCCTGCACAACAAGAATGGCTTCTTAAATTATTGGGGTATGACTATACAATACACTACAAGGCTGGAAAGCATAATGCAGCCCCAGATGCACTTTCTAGAGGTGCTTGTTTAACAGCAGTCATTGGAGTCCCTCAACCTGTGCATGATTACATGCTAGAGATCAAACAGGCTTGTGAAAAAGATAGTGAAAGCCAGGAAATCATGCTGGCACTACAGCAGAACCCCACAGGTAAGAAGCATTTTTCTATCAACAACTCTCAGCTACTTTATAGGAATAGACTTTTTGTACCTCAAGTTAATGAGTGGAGAAAAAGAATAATAGCCGAGTTCCATGAAGGCTTGTTGGGAGGACACACAGGGAGGTCTAGAACTTACAAGAGAATACTAAGGACTTTTGCTTGGCCAAGAATGCACCATGACATCAAGGAGTTTGTGTCTGCATGTGAGGTGTGTCAGAGAAACCATTATGAGTCTACAAGACCTCCTGGGTTGCTGCAGCCATTACCCATCCCAGAGAAAGCATAGAGTGCTATCTTAATGGACTTCATTGATGCTTTACCAAAATCTGAAGGTAAAACGGCTATTTGGGTGATTGTTGACACCTTGACCAAATATGCACACTTCATCCCTCTTTCTCATCCATACACAACTGCTTCTTTAGCTAAGGTGTTTGTGCATGAGATTTTTAAATTGCATGGCATGCCCGAAAAGTTAATCTCTGATAGGGACCCCATATTTTTGAGCTTGTTTTGGGAAGCTTTTTACGAAATGCAGGGCTCCAAATTAAGCAAATCCTCAGCTTATCATCCCCAATCAGATGGTCAGACAGAAAATCTAAACAGGACACTTGAACAATATCTCCAGTGTGTGATTGGTGAGAAACCACATCAGTGAGTGCAAGCTCTTCCTTGGGCAGAATGGTGGTATAATACTACCTACCATTCTGCCATTGAGATGACTCCATTTGAGGCACTTTATGGCTACCCCCCTCCTACAATCATTCCCTATCTACCGGGCTCCACAGTTGTTGCACAGGTTGACCAACAATTGAGAGCAAGAGATGCACTGATGACTGTCCTAAAAAACAACTTGGTGAAAGCTCAGTCAAGGATGAAAGGGTTCTATGATAAAAAAAAAAATTATAAAAAAAACATTTTGAGAGAGCATTCGTGATGGGGGGGACTTAGTCTACCTCAAGCTGTAGCCTTACAAGCATAACTCAATGCACTCCTTCCACAAGTTATCTACTAGGTACTATGGTCCCTTTGAGGTCATTGAAAAGATTGGACAAGTGGTCTACAGACTAAAGTTGCCTCCTACCTCCAAAATTCATGATGTGTTTCATGTATCCTTGCTAAAAAAAGAAAGTGGGTGACTCTGTGAGGATTGAGGATCAGCTACCCTCTATCAGTGATCCAACAAGTACTAAATGGGAACCTACTGCTATCCTACAGACTAGAATGGTCAAAAAGAGAGGCTCTGCAGCTACTCAATGGCTAATTCAGTAGGTAGGGACCATGCCTAAGGAGGCCACATGGGAGTATGTTGAAGATATTATGCACAGGTACCCGGACTTTGATTGGAATGCATGAAACTTGAGGTCAAGTTTCTTTTGCAGAAAGGAGTAATGTTATGATTCTGCCGAGTGGACTTCCCTGTTGATCTAGGAATAGTAATGTTGATTTTCGATACGCACCGTTTCGTGCTTAAGCTTGGTTTGTCTTCTTTTTTATCGTGCACATGTGCTGCACGTGGCTATAGCAGATAGGGTTTTGTTGCTTAGGGTTTTCCTTTAATCATTCGATCACTGACAAGTGTCATGATCTGCTAGCTTCCATAGTAGTATAAATAGGAAACTGATGTAATGAGCAGCTATCTATGAAAAACCTTTTATTCCTTCTTCGTTTCAGTTTGCATTTCTTACATATTAATTGTTAGGGCTACTTCCCTAACACGACACTTCTCCTTGGCTTGAAGAAGTGTGTGCTTCTCCATGGTTTGAATGCTATCTATGATACTGTTTCTCTATAGCGTGAAGGCTATGACGGGTCGACGAAGGAGGTGGGGCAGAGAGGGTAGAGCGGCGCGGCGAAGGGATTGGCGATGGGTGTTGTGGTGGGCTGGGCCAAGTGTGGTTGGAAGTTGGTGGGCCTCCTCTCTCCTGGTTTACTACTTGGGTTTGGTCCTTTCTATTGGGCCCAGCCTAGGCTAGCTATTTTATTTATGTTTATTGTTTTATTTACATTAGTGGCTTATGTTTGTCGCGTCTTTGGTGTGTAATAAATCCTTGCATGCTTCTGATAGGGCTAGTGTGGTTGAATGCCTGTGTGTGCACTCTAAGTGCCTTATCTGGCCTAGAGAGACGGTGTTCCATTGTTAAATGGTCGCATCATCCTAGTGGCAGGATGAAACTGAGTGTCATCGAATTTCTTCATAGGCGGCAACATATATAGTGGGAAAGACGAGTTTTTGGTAATTATGCTTCGTTGTAATCAAGTTATCTTTCCGGTATATCACCGCTATGTCAAAGTAAATGGAGTAGTCAATAATGCACTCTTTGCTAATTGGTGCTTGTTTGAATACATGTATTTTATAGAGACTCGTGATATCATTTCGGGACGTACTCTAGATGCTTATTGTAATCAGGGGTTTAGGCTCAATGTCCCCCCCCTCCCTTTGTATTTAGCAGTTTCATTAATAGAGGCTTGTGAACAGCCGCACCGCACCAAATGGGACTTATTACCTCTCTTCTTTCTCTTTTTAATCAAGCTGCATTATCTCAATTGAACAATTGGAGAGGAAGATGAAAATGTTTGGGATTGTGGGATTGTGGGATGTCTTCATTGAACTGTGGATCTCATGTTATCGGTGCTCTGGACCTCGAGAGTGATGGGTTTTGATATTTGCTGGATACCAAGGCTAAGATCCTTGGAAGATGAGTGATGGAAGATGAAAACCCAATGTTTTCCGGGTTGAAGAACTATAACATAATTTATTTACGAACTCGTATTTAACATCAACTCACTCACCGCCGATCGTACTATAATTTCTCATTCTCCAAGTTCAAAAACTCATCCACTCTGCTCCTCCGCTCTGGCGCCACCGACCCATTAATCTTGTAGATCATCTTATGATTCTCTACACAAAACCATCATCAAAATCAACACCAAAACAATCCAACTGGGAGAACAAAAGACTGAAGCTTTTTTTTTGGGTCAATAAAGACCGAAGCTTTTAACAACCCCAAAACTCCGTCGTACCAAGCAGAGGAGCAGTATTGAGCTCGTTGTCGCCGACAAAAGGAGAAGAAAGTTTTCCATTTTTCACCTTGTCACGCCGCCGCATCTCGAGAAAAAGAGCGAGCACTTCGTCTATATCTTTGGCATTGACCACATTCGCGAAGCTTCTTTCCATTTAGTCTAATAAGTCCCAGCAAGCAATCAACACAGAGGTAGGAGAAGAGGACTCTCCTTAATTCTCGGCCCAAATTTCAAAAGGCCAATGAGCAACCGTGAATGGACTCAGCCCTCAGACTCGCAGCAGCGACGATGACTTAAGGTTTGGGTTGGCGACAACCCTCAGACCAGCCCACACAGCAGCTTCGGATTCAATTTCTGATATCATGTAGATTTTTTTTCCCGTAAAGTGTAATAAGACAATTTTGTCCTTAAAAACCAAGTCACATGCGTAGCATGTGCTTCTTTTGAACGGCTCTGTTATTGAAATTGGACAGAGATACAACGTTGATAAGGAAAAATAAGTTAAGGTTCATGTATCATCCTAAAAGTCTCACAAGTGTTCAAACACTGTTGATGAGAAAAACCGTATATAAGAAGAAGAAATAGAAATAAATCAATTATTGAAAACTTCAAAACTTAGATTCATTATAAAGCCATATGGGTCGAGCAACTATCAACTTCCTTTTCTAATGATATAACTCCGAGAAATGCTTAAAGCTGCAAAGCACTGCTCTCATTCATTTGTACTGGAAAACAACATCTTTCATTAGTTAAGACAGACTTCATCTCTCTCTATGGTTTTCTGAACAGGCAAAGGGGCTTTATATCATTAGTGAATGAAGAAGTTTTGAAACAAGACATACTCCGGGTCTAATATGGGATAAAAGCCACAACTTTCCAGAATTTTGGTTACATAGTGAAGATCCTAGAAGGAGCCTATAGGGGGGTGATAGGCTCACAACCAATTTTTTCATTCAAAAATTTCTCAGGGATTGCAAATAGATGATCAATCCTGAGTACTGATATTGAACAGAATGTATGTAAAATCAAACAAGCCAACTAAAGCAGTATAGAACACATGTTTTGTTGAAGCTGTAAAACTCTATCGAGGGAAAACATCTGCGTAACCTTTAACTCTCGAAAGACCATAACCAAATCACTAATGAAAAACATATTACAAGTTTACAACACAAGGATTGCACTGAACGCAGCAATCCTTCCTAGATTGACTCACTAGGCTGTGTGTAATCGCTCCTTGCTAAATGTTTATACTAGTGATATATTTAGAAATCTCAAGCTATGAACACAGCAAGTTCTTCTTGGAGATTTCACCTTTGAAGCTTGCAGAACCCAAATGACCTCATGGGATGCAAGAGATAAATAAGCATGAATGAGTGGTTTGTGTTTTTCAAATTGTTTTCAACATGGAATAGGACACTTTAAAAAATAGAAAACTCATTACTTTTGAGTAGCAAATGGATTAAAAACCAAAACTATTTTCAATACAAAAGAAGGAACAGAGTTTCAATATATATAGAGAAGGAAGAAAATCAGTTCACAGGAGGCTCCTTAAACTCAGTTGGAGTAGATAAAGCCACTCTCTTAATTTCATATTACAAAGGTAAACCCATACCCCTTAATTTCAATTCGAAAAACCAATTTTAGAAGCCAACCCCCAAATCTCTTAATCATGGCTGACACAAGAATGGAAGCCATTGAAAAAACCATAACTTTGTAACAAATTAGGACCAATAGATGCCATGCATGAGCTTAGTGTGAAGGACAACTTTTGTTCTTTAACCTTGATCTTCCACAGCAAGACAACCATAATAGAGGTCTTGGGCTTCAAATTTGGGCTTTTATGGGTAGAGTTGTTTTGTTAAAATAAAGGTATACTAACACATAGCCTCTGTACATTCCACTACAAAAGCATGCAATATCTGGGAATATGTCCTGTGAAGAATCCAATCCATCAAAGCCTGTTCTAATTAAGGTATTATGATCAACATACAATAACAGTTCTAAATCAGTGGCTATTTCACATGATAATGACGATAGATATTGCCCGAGTCTTCTTTTGGATAATGTGCATGGCTCATTCTTACATTAGTATAACTGCAGAACCACATGGATAAGTGACCGTCATATGACTCAACGTTGTTCCTCCTTACTCTTCTTTCTCCACCAGTCAGTGGAATCATCTACGATGAGCTAGAGAAATGACTACCCTGATGATCCTTCTTATTGTAATTTGTGATCGACCCAGCTTCTGAGCTAACAGTAGTTTGATGATTAGGTATCCACCAATATTTATGAGGGTCGGAGGCGCCCATGATAAGTTGTGGACCCTTGATTATGTCTCTGCATGTGTGGTTTCCATAATAGGTGGTTTTGTACATGGTGTCTTGGAGTTGTTGAACATGTTTGGTTGCCTTGCAACCCTGATCATACTTGTGGGTACACCTGAAGTAACATCTGCCAACCAAGACAAATTAGATAATGAATGTTAGATTGATAGATTCACTACTAAATTGTGTCTGACATAGTATATCACTCAATTGTCAGTAACAGTCCTTTTTAAGAAAAATAAAGGCTACAGCACGAGTACATCATAAATTACTCATGATATGTTGCAATATACAGAATCAGAGCGTACTAGTATTTATCCCTCCTAATTACAAAATTTTTACCATGTACATACTCCCATTTTTTTCAACCATTCTGCTCACATGTCGGAAGCATAAAAATCTCTCTGGGAGGGGGGGTGTTGGGAGTGAGAGCAAAACGCACCAGAACAACACAAACAACAATTAAGCAGAAAAACTCTATACCTCTGTAGTTGGAATGGACTTCCTACATTCATTAACTTCTTTAGGTTTGATTATACTTTAGCAGTGAAACAAGCCTAAAGAAGAAAAGACCAATTTATATTTATTTCCATTTTCTTGAAGAAAAAAATACACAAACCTAGGATGTCGAGAATTCAGATTCATCTTCTGGCCATATTTTCTCCAAGCCTGACCGTCGTCAGTTAGTTCAGGTGAGACCACTGTCCATGACTCTGAATTCTTTCTGCAAATCAAGAACACAAAACAAACAGCCAAACATTGAAATGACGGGAATATAGTGGTCGTGATCAATAATCAGTGATGGTGACAGAGTAACTATAATTGACCTTCTCTTGTAGGAATTGCTCTGATCCTTCAAACCTGGCCTCTTCTTGCTCTCGCTGGCAGAGCTCCGGTCCACTTTCGGGGGCCATTCCCACCTCGAGAATGCTTCTACCCCAGGAAGCATCACCAGTGCCAGAGACTCCTCCAACTGCACCCCAGCGCCCTCCTTTCCTGTCCTACTGACCGAAAGGATGTCACAGCTGTCATGATGAGATTTGGTTTCCGTGATGCTTACATTATGCTCCTCCATGTAATTACTATGAAAGAAACAAACTCCACAACTAGACAACTAGTGATGCAATGGCGGTTCATTACTGTCCCGAAAACATGTCTATCAACTCTATTTTCTACTACAATCTCAAATGTGGCCTCAGTGAAATACTGTTCATTGACCAGCTTTCCCTCTTCAGTGAAGCGATATTCAGACCATGGCAAATATGCCAGGAACATATGATCCGCCTCGAGGATTCTGTCAGTAGTGAAACCCCAATCAAGCAAAGTAAAACTGAAACTGCTCTCACCATGATTTCCTTTTAAGCCACAATGACATAGAGCGGATAGATCAGATGCATAATTCTGAGAACCCTTGAAGTCGCTAACAGCACATATAGCGAACCCCAAAAACTTATCATCGAACCAATTTGGGGGTAGCTGTACAGTTAGTGAGGATCCCCTACATTGATAATTGAACCAATCAGGAATTTCACTTCCGGGAAGAGACATATTAAAGGAAAGTGGACGTTGATAATTACCCTGAAACAGAGAAACAAGCAATGGTTTACTTGTTTAACGGTGCTTTTGTACATGTTAGTATGTGAGTCAATGGGTGTTTTTGAGTGGAAGATCGGAACCTGGTAATGAGAATGAGTTTCCACAATATCTCTGAATAGATTCGTTTGTACCAGCTGGAGGCAATTAGAAAATGTGAAGCAAAGATTCATAGAGCAACGAGTATTTGGTTTTGCAACGGTTTCCAATGCGCTGCAGTCATGAGCATCTATCTAATTTATAGTTGATGGAAGCTCTGGTACTGATTTCAGCCTCTTGCAAGCTTCCAATTCAAGACGCGTCAAACAGCGCAGTTGATTCATCGTTGCAGGTAAGCTCTCCAAGTTGGTTCCGCGCAGCTCTAAGGTTTTCAATGAGGACAATTGAGCAATACCATCCGATAATTCCCAAAGATTACTGTCACTTAAATCAAGATGTAGCAGACCAGAGTAACTACAATATTCTTCAATTGATGATGACCATGATGAAAAGGGCATCGTCATTTCTCTGCATCCATCACATGATAATGTTTTCAGCCTTTTCAAGCATAAGACAGAAACTGGGAGTTCTCTTATACCGCTTCCTTCTACTTCAAGGCATATCAAAGATTCTAAATTACCCAAGTTCTCAGGCAAATGATAGAGCTTTGAGCACCCAGAGAGAGTGAGATCTTTAAGATATACCAACTTGTTGTAGGAGAATAGAATTGTGTGTTATCATTGATAATAGGAGCCCTTTAAATAGGGAGTTACAAGGTACCCAAAAGGTAATCGAATCCGATTACAATTGAATACCTAAAACACATTCCTATTACAACTCTAAACCCTAGTTTGTAGAGGCACACATTATGTCGATATCCTTCAACACTCCCCCTTGTGCCGCTCAAACTTGGTGATGACGCTTTAATTGTTGCCTCGTTAAAAACCTTGCCAGGTAACAAAAACCCTGTGGGACAAAAATAACCCTGGTCGAAGGACAAAAAGAGCACAACACGTCCTTCACTCTTCGAGATCGAACATGTAGACATCATGCCTCCCCCTGATGTCAATATCTCCCCCTGATTGCTACAATCATGGGAGTTCGGATAACTTTCTCAATCCGATGCTCTTTACATGTTTCTCGAAAGTGGATTTTGGTAACGACTTAGTAAATAAGTCCGCTACATTATCCTCTGATCGGATTTGGTTCACTTCAATATTTAGAAATGCTTGTTGTCATTTCGATGGAGGGGAGGAGGAGCACGGAAGGTGGCATTTTGCCTTGTGGGGTCCGATCCCACACTTCCGTCGTCTCTTTTTCTGTAGGGATAGAACAAGCCCATATCAATCGTACCTCTCAAATATCGAAAGATTGTCTTTATACCATTCTAATGGAGTTGCGTTGGCGCGGGGCTATATCTAGCCAACAAGTTCATAATAATTGAGGTGTCCGGTCTTGTATTGTGCTAAGTACAATAATGCGCCTATTGTACATAAATAAGCACTTCTGCTATTAACACGTCTTCGTCATCATCCCTGGGACGAAATGGATCCCTTTTAGGGCCAAGACTACTGACGACCATGGTGCATCTTTGACTTTATCAAAAATGTCTCTTGACACGGTATACAAGTTCTGAATTTAGACAAAACCGTGTTCTCCCAAGGTCATTCCTCTCAAACTCGGATTTCAGGTGTTCAGCGGTTTCCCTAAACTCTCAAGGGTTCCAATTATGTTTATCAACATAAACAGCGACAATTGCAAATCCGGAACTTGTCATGGAAACGCGTGGGCATAGTTCATCATATCACTTCCCAATCAAGTAGTCATTTTAGTGAGCATTTCAACCTCGTTGCAAATGCGCTCCGTGGTCTAGAGCCACTTGACTTGGGTAAATAAAGTCCACAAGAACCTTAATTATATTCCGTATCTAGATCCCCATAGAGATACGTAGTGACCACATTCGTAAGCTGCATGTTCAGTTATTTGGAAACTACCAAACTGATAAGGTAGTGGAGTGCAATGACATCCATTACGAGAGAATATGTCTTATCGTAGTCGATTCCAGGGCGTTGTGAGAAACCTTGCACCATAAGGCGAGATTGCCATCTCTTTTTCTCATCACGCTATCTAACGAAGACCTGTTAATGTCAATAGATTTTATGTTAGGAGGTGTTGGCATCTCAGGCAGAAATCCTTCCTCTTCGTTAGTGAATCCAATTCAACCTGGATCGCATCTTTCCATTTAGGCCAAGTTTCTCTACGTTGGCATTCTTCAACGGAGTAAGGTTCGATGTCATTGGTCTCAATAATTCCACGTCCTCATGTACACTAGTGTAGTTCGTAGAGATCTCTATATTCTTAGGAATTGGTTCTAACATTGAGGCGTCCCCCAACGATGTCTCTTGGACATAACCACAATCCAAGATATTCTCATGAGACGGATTTTGAGTATCAATGATCAATGGATCAAGTTGTGCCAAACTCGCTCTCTTCTTAGGGCGAGAATCCATCGAACCTATGGGTCTCCTACTCTCTCTAGCGGAACCCATGGCCTATGACGCAATTATGCCACCTTTGTGGCGTCACCATACTACCATCCATGGTAGTGGTGCAGTACCCATCTTCTCTGGGTGGCACCATGTCCTCTTGTGAGGACATCAATCCTTGCAGGCATGTTTGCAGCAGGTATATGTGATCTCGTCACTTTTAGGGGATCAAGATGAGACATAGTGGGGACAGACCACGACAATTCCTGTCGTTCTTGTTAAACATTGACGTTCTAATCTCCCCCTAACGACGGGAAGACTGTCTCATCAAAGTGACAATTCGCAAATCCAGCGAAATAGAGATCGCCTGTCAAGGGTTCTACATAGCGGACTTATAGTTGGAGGCTCATGTCCAACAAATATATATATATATGCATTCGTTGCAATGACTCATGTTGATGCGCTGTGGCGACGCAATTGGCACATGAACTGCATACTCAAATATGCATAAATACGAGATATTAAACTCGAACCCAGTCACTAGCTGTAACGCAAATAAAAGTTGAGTGACTGCTATGAGTCGTAGACGAATTAGCGTAGCTGCATGCGTTATTGCATAACCCAAGCGGAAATATTGGCCGCATTACCAATGTCCGGGCTACCATTGTAGTCGTTTAATGGTGGCTTTTCCTCGAGACCAATTGGGTGTGTACATGGGAACATGATACTTGATATCAATACCCAATGATATGCAATAGTCATCGAAAACTGTCGATGTAAACTCTCTAGCATTATCAAGTCAAATTGACTGAATGAGATGATCTGGGTAGTGAGCCCATAGCCATATGTTATGTGCTAGGAGTGTAGTATAAGCAGCATTACGAGTGGATAATGGCACAACACGTGACCAGCGTGTTTGCGTATCAATCAACACCATATAACATCTATATGGTCCCCAAGTTGGTTGATCAAATCCATAGAATTCCCTTAGATTCTTTGTAAGAATGGAATTATTTCCTCAATTTCCTTTGCATAGGATGGTCTCAATCCTAAATAACAGGCTTTACAGAATGAAACATGGGCTTTATAATCAACCAATAAAGGTTTTGGTGAAGCCATAGTGTCACAATAGACTTGAGAAGTAGAGAGAGGAGTTTATGGCGTCAATGCCATGTATTTGCCGCAGGGGGTAGGCGGCACTGGCCATGTATGGCCTGTCTTTGCACAATCATGGCGCCATGAGGCGCATGTGCAGCTCCTCAAACCAATTCTTGGTTCTTACTTTTCTTCATTCTGAAAATGGATGTCCGTGTAAAGTCTTTAATACACGGGTCATCATGTCAAAGCTTATATGTGTCAAAATCTCATAAGTCGTCTCTCATGACATAGTTGGATTCAATAACTCAAATAGTGGTTGCATACAACCCACTAGAGCGACACATAAGTTTCTCTAATACTCGTTTATGTCCGTAGTCATTAGAGGTGATGCAAAGGAACTCTGTCCATTCTCATAATGTGTTTCCACATGAAAACCATTGGCTCTATAAAGTTCGAATTAAGGTATGTCCAAGACATTAAGTAAAAGAATTGACACTTTATTAATAGCCAATGATTACATCAAAGTTTCCAAAGTCTAATCCAAAATCAAATCAAAGTAAGACACATTGTAGTCACTCTATCCGTTTGGTAACTCCAATCAAATATGACCAGGAAAGTAGAGAGGGATGTTGGTGGAGCGAGGCTCTCTTAAGTACCAAGAATCTCAATGACTTTCCTAGACATCACATTTTATTGGGTCCGCCACATAAGAAAGAGTTTAAGACAATTGTCATTTATTGACTAAGGCAAATTGCCATTACAAAAGTTCTTGGAAAAATAAAAAGGACTAATCTAATCAAAGTCTGTTGCATCCATGTGCACTTCATCTTCAGCTTTGAAGTCCTCTATGGTGAGATTGACATCTCCACCATCTTCTTCTTCTGCAAGGTACACTTCTTGCTCTCTCATGTCCCTATATGCCTTGTAGCTTGCAGCTAGTACCTCACTTGCCTTACATTGCTTGAACCAATGCTCAATTGATCCACATCGATGACACTCATCATTGCGGTTGCCTCCCTTTAATTGAGGTGCACGTTGTGCACGTTGCGGGCGTTCCCTAGGAGGGTTGGTGCCACCACCACGACCCATTAAGCCACCATTACGACTAGGGATACCACGACCCCCTCTCCCACGTGTGGCATTACCACCACGTGTAATTACACCAAACTTGCGGTTTCCTTCCTGGTTAGGGCGGTTATATGGGCTCATACGTCCCTCATGTCCCCCATTCTTAGGGTACCGCTCCTTGCGCCCTCCTTTGGGTGCATTATAATTCGCCTCATGAACGCTCTTAGTTCCAATGGGCCTTGAATTATAATTCCTCACGAGTATGTTGTCATGTTTCTCAGCAACTGATATAATATTGATAAGTTGATGAAACCTCGTGATCCGTCTAGCATTGACTTCAGTACGGTATTGCTTTGATACCACAATGGCTGAAACGGGGAAGGTGGAGAGAGTTTTCTCAATTAGCTTTTGCTCTGTGACAGGTTGTCCACAAAACCTCAACATGGACTGTATGCGAAGAGCTTCTGAATTATATTCAGCAACAGACTTGAAGTCAGCAAAGCGCAGATTGCTCCATTGAACCTTCAAGTTAGGGAAGAGAGAATCTTGGACATTGCCAAAGCGCTCTTCTAGCGCTACCCATAGCTCTCTTGCATCCTTGATCGACATATACTCCAATCTGAGTGCCTTGTCCATATGGCGTCGCATCAAGATAACTGCTTGAGCATGCTTTGTAGATGTTCGGTTGAACATAAGATCCGGGTTAGGTGACAGGACCCGCCCCGGATTTCACCCTGAAATCTGAAGAGGCCCTGCGGGGCCCACCTTAGAAGAAATTCTACCAAAAATTTGACAGAAGTTCCCCTAAAAATGGACAACCCAAAACCTGTAGAAAAGCATTTACACTTCTAAATCATTCATCCTTATTCTCCTGGAGCCACCCTGCTCCCTATATCACAACATCTCCTATTTCACAAACAATTCTGATACTTAAGAATATTAATCTCAAGAGTTATCAGAGCAATCTATTTTTTAGGCGTACAAGAAGGTAGAATACAAGATAAACGACCAATACTTTTATAATGCGGAAGCTATGACAGCTATGCCTCAACCCCAAGTACGCTCGATCTCAAGCTAAACTGGCCTGCAAACTGGGCATTTAAAACCGAAGGGCCCAGGGAAAAACATTTAAAAACCGTTAGAGTGAGTAGACGAAAAATAAGTACTTTCGAATGTATAAGTAAAACATAATGCTTTCCCAAGTTATTCTCTAAAATCTCGCATGCAGTAACAATCTTGAAAACACTCTTAATCATCCTCTTTACTGAAATCTCAATCACGTAACAAGAACATCTTGAAATCTCTTAAAATCTCATCCTCAATCCTTATAAAAACATCATTTCCATGAGGCTCGTTTGATGACTAGAAAGGACTGCTGTCTAGTCATCTCATGCCATCTAGGAGGGACTGCCACCCAGATGACGCATCGGAAGGGACTGCCAACCGGAATAGGAGGCAGTGGATAGAAGGGACTGCCAACTAGCCACCGGTAGTAGACGGGACTACCGACTAACCACAGGTAGTAGACGGGACTGCCGACTAACTACCTCATGTCATCTGGAAGGGAATGCCAACCAGGTGACGCATCGGATGGGACTGCCAACCGGGCTGTAGTCTGGAAGGGACTGCCAACCAGACTATTACCTAGAAGGGACTGCCAACTAGGTAAGATACGCATGCGCCAAAACTGGCCTCCTTAATAAACTGAATAGCCTCCTCAAGAAACTGAAAATAACCTCAAAATCTCAATAAATCCTCGAAAGCGTCCTCGAAAGCATAAAATCAAATACCATGTAAATCAATAAATGCTTTCGGAAAGAAAACTCAATCTAACTTCAAGGTTGATAAGTACGGAGCTCAAAGCTCAATAAATTTCGATAATTCAATCATGCTAAAAAATTCAATGAAACATTTGTACTCGTGAATCCTCATAAAAACCGATATTCGAAATCCATAATTCTCATAATATTTTCTGAATCAGTCACTTCCCGAAAATCATTCCTCAACTCAATAACTCATGAATGACTATCTCAAAAATCTACTAAAAGCCCTCGGGAAGGAATTTCAATACTAATCTCGTAATCCATAAATAAATCTTGATAAACTAAATCTCATAAAACCATAAAACTCAATAATTCAAATTATAAATTAAATCTCAATCGGAAAAATGCTAATATACTGCATGCACAATTAATTTAAAATAAATGTCCACTCACAGTACTATTTAGGGGACCACGCTACCGGTTTCCTACGTCGAGCAGTAGCTCGGCACGTCGCCCTGTACACAATTATAATTCGCGAATAACAATCCAGAAATTAAATACAATTCCCACATCAAATCCTCATAAATCAACATTTTCATTTCTTCTCCAATTTAACCCAAACTTCACCATTAGTACCAATTCATTAATTGAAGGTTTCTAGGGCAAAGCTGAGAGAAATCCGATTGTGGAATTCTCATAAATCAATAACCAAACTATTGAACTTATTTCAGAAATTTCGATTAATATCCAAACCCCCTCCAATTTCCACCAAACACTTATCCATAAATTAGTAACAATATATACTATCCAATAGACCAAAACAACTCACCAGGAATGGCCGGACGCGCCCTCACGCGCCGCCACAGGCAGCTGCGCTGGGCCCCACGTGCCACCGGTCAACCACCATATCTGGCTACCAAATTTTACCAACATCATCAACTCAACATTCTAAGCGTCTTTCATAACTGTGGCCAAGTCAGAAAATACCTCTAAGTGGCCGAACAATTAAGCAAACCGAAGTAGTGTAAAATTTTCTAATTATGCTTTCTTCCTCCACGCTGCAAATCGCTTCAAGATATTTGGGGAGCTTCAAGTACGCCTCAAGACGCTTCTAAAAAGCCTGGCTTTGTCGCCGGAGGTGGCCGGAATTGTGGTCAACAGTCATTTGCTACAGTAAACTTCTCGGCCTTGGTTCGCCATTTTCCGACCAAGACTCGACGAGCTACCACCGCAGGCGTGTCCAGGAGGAGGAGAGGAAGCCAACGGTGGTCGCGGTTCGCTCCCAGGTGGCCGGAATTGAAACGTGGCCGGAGGTGCAGAGGAGAGAGAGAGAAACGGAGAGGAGAGAGAGAAAGTGGTAGAACTGATCTACCACAGTAAATTTTTAAATATATATACTAATTTACCATAAACAGTAATCTTATATTTTCACTTATAAGTTTCGCATACGAACTCCGATTTTTACGTACCACATATGCACGCGCTCGGTTTAACGTCCACTACAACTTTCATGAAGGAAATTTTCTCAAATTTTGACCCGAACAAAAAGTCAACTTTTAGGGCCCCCTAAAATGTCGAAACGAAGCCAAAAAGTAAATGTAAATGTCGTTTACCTATCGAAAGACTTGTAAACTGGTAAATTTAGGTTCGGGACGTTACATTTGGTGCCTGAATTATGGGTAATATTCCCTTGGAAGTGAGATGATTCTCAACATCGGTTACCCAACTGTGGTAATCCGAGCCTGTTGAGTCAAGCATAGGAAAGTCGAGTCTAGGTTCATTCGACATCCTGAAAATAAGAAGCGAAGATAAATTAGTTTCGGAGCTAAACTTCCACGAAAACTAAAATAATAAGATTTCCGAGCTATGCTACCAAGAAATCAATTTCCAAGAATCTCTTTTGGATTAGACCAACAATGATGTTTTAATATGGTCACAATTTGATGCTTACGGACGCTCTTAGTCCAAGCATTGTGAACGCTCTTAGTTCACATGAACACTCTTAGTTCGTTTAATTATGAACACTCTTAGTTCATACGAACACTCTTAGTTTGTTAAGCGTGAATCCCCACAATTCCGCTTTATTAAATACTCAAAAATCATTTGGCAACATATATTCCAATATTATGCAGAAAATAAAAGGAATTTAAATACAAGAAAGCAGCAACCTTAATTATAAAAACTTACGTGATTGTTCTTAGCTTGAAGACACGCGCGTGTTGATGCAGGCGTGTAGTTAGAATCTGGTCGAAAATTGGCAGTTGGTGGCTGCCCTTCTCCCTTCCCTTTTTTTTTCTTTTTCTTCCTCCTTTTTTGTCTTCCTTTTTTTTCTTTCCGGGCCCAAGCCCGCTCCTCCCCCTTTCCTTTCCCTTTTTTTTTTCTTCTTTTTTTTTTTTTTTTTGGCCGGGTCCCTCTTTTTTTTCGGTTTCTTCTTCTCTTTTCTTCTTCTGGTCTTCCTTTCTTCTGGTCTTCTTCTGGGTGCAGCGATGGGAGGTTTGCAGGTGAGGTCGCAGGGCGCTGGCAGATGGGGAGGCACGGAGGTGTAGGTGGGAAGCGCTGGAGTGGGCTGGTGCTGCAGGTGGGTCGAGATCGGGTCGGTGCTGTGGAGGCCTGGTGCCGGACGGATGTGCGGGGGGCTGCAGTGCTTGCGGCTTCTGCTGCTGGTCGGTGGCCTGGGCTGCTGCTTCTGCAGTTCGGTGGCCAGGGCTGCTGCTTCTGTAGTTCGGTGGCCTGGGTTGCTGCTGCTAGTCGGCCTCTCCTTTTTTTTTTTGTTTTTTTTTTTGTTTTGGGTTGGCGGCAGAGAGAAAAGTTTTTTTTTTTTCTGAAGCTAGGGTTAGAACTCGTACTGATAACGTGTTGTAGGAGAATAGAATTGTGTGTTATCATTGATAATAGGAGCCCTTTAAATAGAGAGTTACAAGGTACCCAAAAGGTAATAGAATCCGATTACAATTGAATACCTAAAACACATTCCTATTTTCAACACTACTTACATATATTGTCTGGAAGATGGACAAGGCTTCTACAGTTTCTCAAATGTAGTAATACAAGCCCCTGAAGTCGTTCAATTGATGATGGCAATTCTTCAATTGCAGTATCATTTAAATAAATTTCTGATAGGTCCTCCATGATCCCTGAAATCTCTGGAAACTTTACGAGACTTGAGCAGCCAGAAAGATTAAGAGACTTCAAACAAATGCTGCTTGGAAGACTCTTAAGTTCTTTGCATCCTCTTAGACACAAGAATACAAGGTTTTTAAGAGCTGAAATGGTTGAGTTAACATCAAGTAAACTCGAACAACCTTCAAGAACTAGTGTTTCAACATTTGTTGCTTCAGTGAAGTTGGGAGTTGTGGTAAGGTAATGAGAATGACTCAAATTGACGAATTTCAACTTTTTGAAGGGCTGCATGTTAGAACAACCAGGGAGAGCTATTCAATAATAATCATATATAAGAATCTGAAAATGTAATTACCATTTAAAAGATATGCAAATGATTACTGTACCTTGATTTCTTCCCAAAGTTGTTCAATATGGCTACAACGCATGTCAAGGTCAACAAGATTCTTCGGGTGAAAATTGGATGGCAAAGACTTCAGGGGGCATCCATACCACATGAGATACCTCAAGTCATGAGAAAGAAACTTTACGTCCCCGCTTACATGTTGTTTACACTCACCTCTTGGATGGTCCGACTGATTCGATTGAAAATCTTTCGCATTCAAGTCTGTGGAGTGGTTATAACCAATTCTGAGCAGTCTTAATTTCGTCATTCTAACAAAAGCTTCAGCATCTATGTAGACGTCTTTTGACTTTGACAAGTCTAGCATTATGCATTCAACTGCATCTGTAGCCTGGAAAAGCAAAAGTGGAAATTAAGTCAGTGAAATAGCCATAACCTTGAGAAAGAGCTAGAGGTTACAACTATATATCTCACCATATTTTGAGTTAATACACGAGCAACATCTTCATAAACCCACAACCTACTGCGCTTCCCAGGCTCTTTAATAGACTGTTGGCGGATAATCTCCCAACCCATATCCTTTATTAAATCATGCATTTCCAACCTATTGTCATCTGAAATAGTTACAAGAGCTCTATCAATTAGCACTCGCAATCCACTATGGGGATAGAAGCCACAACTTTCCAGAATTTTGGTCACATAGCCTTTGTCCATTCCTCTAAAGAAGCATGCAATATCTAGGAATATGTCCTTCTGTGAAGGATCCAGACCATCAAAACTTTTTTTAAGCACACCCTGAATTTCTACATGTGGGATTTCCTTTATTTTCTCTAGCTCATCTTTCACTCGCATATACTTTTGTTATCAAGAAAAGCTCCCAAAACTTTGAGTGCTAGAGGCAGACCATGAGCATATTCTATGGCACGCCTAGGGAGAGGATCATACTCTCTTGAAGGTTCGTTTGTTCTGAAGGCATACTGCATAAAGAGCTCAAGAGCTTCATCATCACTTAGAAACATGGGACTATATCTCGCATCAACTCCACTGAGTGATTGTATATCTCTAGTGGTTACAATGATTCTACTACCACCACCAAATGAATGCTGGTTTCCAAGTAACGCTTCAATTTGTGCAAGTTTTCTACATCATCAAGAACAAGCAGAACTTTTTTCTTACTCAGCCTTTCCATTATGATCTTGGATCCTTTACTCAAAGTGCCTAGACAGCGCACTCTTTTCTCAAATATTCTAGATAGGAGTTCTTCCTGCATGTGTATTGCACCATTGTTCTTGAAACCATCCTTGACATTTTCAAGAAAGCAATAGTGTTCAAATTGACAAACAATTTCGTCATAAACAGCTCTAGCAATAATGGTTGTTTTTCCTATACCAGGCATTCCACATACTCCAACAACACGAACATCATCCTCACCAAGACATAATAGCGAACACATTTTTTCTACGTGGGAATCCATTCCAACCAAGTCATTGACTTTATTAGACGAGATGTGGACCAATTTTTCAGAAATATCTTCTACAATTTTTTCAATAAACTTAGCATCATCCCTGCCATATTTGAAGAACAACATTCTAAAGGGTAAGAGCAAGACCCAACTCATTACAGTTGCTATATATAAATATACTTGGTGACATTAAACTAATCTAACAAGACCAATCTCTTAATGTACTAATGTACTATAGATGCTCTCCCACTTCATCTTTCATCTACTTATATTTTCTAATTCCTTATTGTTATTAATTATTATCAAGTACACATGTAGGTAGAAAGAAATGAATATAGTAGTTGCAGACTAGTTAACTACATTATGAACTGCGAAAGTCAGTTTGAGGTAAAGTTAACCTACAGTTTGTTTCAGCTTACTCCATTCACTGCAAAATACAAAATACTAAGGATTTGCAATTAATAAATCAGTCTGCTCAATGATAAATAATGAAAATTTTATGTAGCTTTATGTTTAAAGCTTTTCCATTTTAGTTTTTTTTCTTTATTTTAGTCATGAACAAAGTATTTACCAACTAATTAAAGCTTGGAGAAAATATCCCCATAAAAAAAATTAAATAAATAAAAAAGGAGGAAGAAGCTCAAAATTGAGAAGATTATAAAGAAGCATTACGTGTAATTTCGTGAATCCCAGCCAGATAGATTGCTGGCTTCAGTTAGAGCAATCTTCCACCTATTCACCTCTTCCATGTAGGCATTAGAATCCTGCTCATGTTTCGCAAAAGCCTCGGCAAAGCTTCCCATCAGTTTGTGGATATCAGATGGATCTACTTCATAGAAAATGGGCACCACTAGCTGCTTCTTCACAGCCACGCATTCAAGTATCTTAACCAGTTCTTTCAAACACCATGTGGAAGAAGCATAATGTTGGGAGAAAACTACGATAGAAAGCCTAGAGTCTTCAATAGCCCTGAGCAATTCTGAAAGGTCGTTGCCTTTGCAGAGATCTTCAGAGTCTATGAATGCGTTGATTGCTTTCAGATCAAGAGCTTTGTGGAGATGGCCTACAAAGATCTTGCGAGTGTCCTGACCTCTAAAACTGAGGAACACATCATAGTTCCAACGGCCACCAGATGAGAGAGATGAAGAAGCAGCCATCTACACAAGATCAAAGAGCAATGGTGACAAAGACATTGAATGGTTGTTCATGATTATTTGTACACTATATTAAGGTCGAGATCAAGTCAAGACAAGGCCGGCCACTTGTTCCACATGCACGGTCATTTAAATATAGGAAGATGGTCAGTGACCTGACACGGTGCGTTTTACTTTTCAATTTACAAATAGATGGACACCTTTTGAATCTAAGCACATGCTTAAGCAGAAGTTTCTCATATGTGTTCACATTTTCTTTACTGATTGATGTTAATGGCCCATGATTTCTGTTATCCCCATTACTCATCTCTGTGGTGCTTCAAAACAGTAGTAGTAGGTAATGAGGAAATTTCGAAGCAAGGAGGAAGATAACCAAGCAGAGCACAAAAATGAAAACTACCAAACCTATTGATAAATGCAGAGAGCAAGTTATTTTAAAAGATTTCAGGTGGAGTAATTCAGAAATTGTTCTCAACACGAAAGTATCTATACTAGTTCAGCTTATAACAAAGAGCCCTGCACACTGAAGACTAATCAAATCATACCCATATATATTGACAATAACACAACACCTGAAGCTCATCCACCAGCCTAATATTCAGATACATAAAATCGGCAAGAAAATGCCCAATTTGGAGGAGCACTTCAAAGCTGGAGATGAAGTGCACAAGGATGCCGCAGATTTGATTAGAATAGTCCTTTTATTTTTTCAAGAATTTGAAATGGAAATATGTCTTAGTCAATAAATGACAATTGTATTAACTCTTTCTCATGTGGCATACCCAATGAAATATGATGTCTAGGAAAGTAATTGAGATTAATAGTACTTAAGAGAGCCTCGATCCACCAACATCTCTCTCTACTTTCCTGGTCATATTTGATTGGAGTTACCAAACGGACTGAGTGACTACAATTTGTCTAAGTTTGATTTTCTTTATTTTGGATTAGACTTTTGGGACCTTTGATGTAATCATTGGCTATTTTTATTAATAAGGTATCGTACTATTACCCAATGTCATGGACATGTTTTAATTCCAAACTTTATTATTTTTCAGTATGTTTCTTGGAGAGTTGGAATGCCTTGTTAATAGTGACACCACACATACTATATTGCAACATAGGCAACTATTTCTATAGATGACGCCTAGTCGATCTTCTGTGACTACGATGGCTGGACCATCACAATTAATTCATGGTCGAGGACCAACTCAATTTATGTTACCAAATGGCACAAGTATTAATGTCATAGAAGCTCTAAATGCTCCTAGGGCTGGAAGAACCCTATTGAGTTTTAAAGATATAAGAGCCAATGGTTTTCATGTGGAAACACATTGTGAGAATGGACAAGCGTTCCTTTGCATCACCTCTAATGACTACGGATATAAACGAGTATTAGAGAAACTTATGTGTCGCTTTAGTGGGTTGTATGCAACCACTATTCGAATTATTGAATCCAACCATGTCATGAGAGATGACTTAAGGGATTCTGACACATATAAGCTTTGGCATGACCGTTTGGGACATCCAGGTCGTGATATGATGATCCGTATATTAAAGACTTCACACGGACATCCTTTTTTCAAAACGAAAAGAAGTCAGAACCGAAATTCAATCCAAGGTAGGTCTGGCGCTGCCTACCCCTTGTGGCCCAAAAGTGGTATTGACGCCACCAATGCCTCCTTGGTTCCTTTTTCTACTTCTAAAGTCAATTGTGACTTCGTCGCTCAGCCAGATTCTTTCCTGGTTGCTTCTAAAGCCCATTTTTCGTTTTGCAAAGCCTACTCTTTAGCAAAATTAGGATCGAGATCATCCTATGCAAAGGACACTAAGGACAATATTCCATTCTTGCAAAGAATCCAAGGTGATATTTGTGGACCTATTCAACCAACTTACGGACCATTTAGATATTTTATGGTGTTGGTTGATGCATCGACACGCTGGTCACATGTCATGCTATTGTCTACAAGAAATGCTACATTTGCTAAACTCCTAGCACAAATCATTAAATTAAGGGCTCACCACCCTGATCATCACATTAAGTCAATTCGTCTTGACAATGCTAGAGAGTTTACATCAAAAACGTTTGATGACTATTGCATGTCCATTGGGATTGAGGTTGAACACCCTGTTCCTCATGTTCACACCCAAAATGGTCTCGCAGAAGCTGCCAATAAAAGACTTCAAATGGTCGCTAGAACATTAGTTATGCGCACTAATCTCCCTGTTTCTGCTTGGGGCTATGCAATATTGTATGCAGCTGTGCTCATTCGTCTGAGGCCTACTGTCACTCAACCCTTTTCTGCGTCCCAGATGGTTACTGGATATAAGCCTAATGTCTCACACTTGCGCATATTTGGGTGTACAGTTTATGTGCCAATTGCGGCGCCACAGCGCACCAAAATGGGTCCTCAAAGACGATTAGGCATTTATGTTGGATATGACTCTCCAACCATTATCCGCTACTTAGAACCCTTGACAGGCGATCTATTTACCGCTAGATTTGCGGATTGTCACTTTGATGAGACAGTCTTCCCGTCGTTAGGGGGAGAAAAGAACAATAATGTTCAACAGGAACGACAGGAATTGTCGTGGTCTATCCCCACTTTGTCTCATCTTGATCCCCGAACCGCACAATCCGAAATTGAAGTGCGGAGAATTCTCGATCTTCAGAACATAGCAGATTCTATGCCTGATGCGTTTTCTGATATCGCTAAAGTGACAAGATCACATATATCTGTTGCAAACGTGCCTGCAAGGATTGATGTCCCTAAAAATCATGGACATGGCGCCACCCCTAGGGGTATTGGGCATGGCGCCGCCACCACTAATGGTGATGGCAATGTGGCTCAGGTCGGGCTCCCAACAAGAAAACGTGGGAGGCCCAGAGGTTCGATGGATTCTCGCCCAAGAAAGAAAGCGAGTTTGGCACAAAAAGATCTATTAATCATCGACATAAATAACCCGTCTCATGAAGATATTCCAAATTATGGTTATGTCCAAGAGACATCATTGGGGGACACTCCAATGTTAGAACCAATTCCAGGGAATAGGGAGATCTCCATGAATTACACTAGTGTACATGAGACGTTGAATCGAGATTTTATTATCCTTGATGACATGTTTGCATATTCTATCGCTCAAGGAATTATAGAACACGATGATATCGAACCTCGCTCCGTTGAAGAATGTTAACGAAGAGCAGATTGGCCTAAATGGAAAGATGCGATCCAGGTTGAATTAGATTCACTAACAAAGAGACAGGTATTTTGGCCTATAACGTTGACACCCCCAAGTATAAAGCTTGTTGGCCATAAATGGGTCTTTGTTAGAAAACGTAATGAGAAAAATGAGGTTGTTAGATACAAAGCCCGCCTTGTGGTGCAAGGTTTCTCACAACACCCTGGAATCGACTACGAGGAGACATATTCTCCCGTAATGGACTTTATAATGTTCCGCTACCTTGTCAGTTTGGTAGTTTCTGAAAAACTTGACATGCAGCTTATGGATATGGTTACAGCATATTTCTATGGGGATCTAGATTCAGAGATATATATGAAGGTTCCAGATGGACTTCAATTACCCAAATCAAGTGGCTCTAAACCACGGAGCGAGTTTTCAATAAGATTGAGACGCTCACTATATGGATTGAAACAATCCGGACGGATGTGGTATAACCGTCTAAGTGACTACTTGATTGGGAAGGGATATGTCAACAATGAAATATGCACATGCGTGTTTATAAAAAGGACAAGTTCCGGATTTGCAATTGTAGCAATTTATGTTGATGACACGAACCTAATTGGAACTCTAGATGAGTTAAAGGAAACTGCTAAATACTTGAAATCCGAATTTGAGATGAAAGATCTTGGGAAAACACGGTTTTGTCTCGGACTAGAACTCGAGCACCGTAGTAATGGGATTATGATCCATCAGTTAGCATATACTCAAAAATTACTAAGGCGCTTTAATGAAGATAAAGCGAAGCCTGTGAGTACTCCCATGATCGGCCGTAGTCTTGAGCCCTGAAAAGATCCATTTCGTCCAAGGGATGAGGACGAAGACTTATTAGAGGCTGAAGTGCCCTATCTAAGTGCAATAGGCGCATTATTGTACTTAGCTCAATGCACAAAACCGGACATCTCGTTCGCAGTAAACTTATTAGCTCGACATAACTCTGCGCCAACAAGCCGCCATTGGATTGGTATAAAGATAATCTTTCGATACTTGAGAGGTACGATTGATATAGGCTTGTTTTATCCCTACAGAGAGAAAAGAAATAACGGAAGTGTGGGATTGGACCCCACAAGGCAAAATGCCACCTTCCGTGATGTTGACACCGGTGACACCGTCCATGGTGGCCGACGTCCTCCTCCTTGTCTCCATCAAAATGACAACGATGTCTTGATGGGTTTTGCTGATGCAGGGTATCTCTCTGACCCTCACAAAGGTCGCTCACAAAGGTCGCTCCCAAACGGGTTATGTCTTTACCATGGGAAGCACAGCGATATCTTGGAGGTCTACAAAGCAAACCTTTGTTACTACTTCCTCAAATCATGCAGAGATTATTGCTCTACATGAAGCCGTGCGAGAATGCATATGGCTAAGGTCTATAGTTAGACACATTCGAGAAACTTGTGGTTTGAAGTCTACCACAGATGAACCTACATGCATTTATGAAGATAATGCAGCTTGTATTGAGCAAATGAAATTAGGTTTCATCAAGGGCGACAACACCAAGCATATATCGCCTAAGTTCTTTTACAATCAGCAACAACAAACACTTCTAAATATTGAAGTGAACCAAATCCGATCAAAGGATAATGTAGCGGACTTATTTACTAAGTCGTTACCAAAATCCACCTTCGAGAAACATGTGAAAACATCAGATTAAGGTTATCTGAACTCCCATAATTGTTGCAATCAGGGGGAGATATTGACATCAGGGGAGGTATGATGTCTACATGTTCGATCTCGAAGAGTGAAGGACGTGTTATGCTCTTTTTGTCCTTCAACCAGGGTTATTTTTGTCCCACAGGGTTTTTGTTACCTGGCAAGGTTTTTAACGAGGCAACGATCAAAGCGTCATCACCAAGTTTGAGCTGCACAAGGGGGAGTGTTGAAGGAAGTCGACATGATGTGTGCCTCTTCAAACTAGGGTTTTAGTCGTAGAGTTGTAATATGAAAAGGTTCTAGATTCCTAGTTATGTTCGGATTCTATTCCCTTTCATGTACTCTGTAACTCCCTATATAAAAGGGCTCCTATTATCAATAATACAACACAATTCTCTCTGCAATTCCATTTTACTTAAACATAAAGAGATATATTTATAAAAGTATAAATGAACCAACAGAGGGTGTAAGATGATGCTTGCCTTTTGATTTTGATATATGACATTGCCCAATTTGCATAAGCTACGGCAGTTGGAGATAAGGCATTGCTTCTTGAATAACTTCCTTAAACTTGTTACTGATTAAAATACTCATTTCCTACAAATTAAAAGACAATGGCACAATGAAGATTGAGAATTTGAGATTGACCGAATTCTTGCGAAACAGCCTCAATATAACTACAGCAGAATACTATAAATTCCTACCAAGTCTTTTTAGGAAGCAGTATCTAGAAGACTGTCTTCAGAAGTGAAACTAGTAATTCCAAAATCTGTTGTTTTCTGAAATGGCAACAGCATTAGGAAATGCCAATCAATAACATATTGAAGAGAAGAGTACCACCATTTTAACAAAAACAACATAACCATAAGCTGAGTGAAAACCAAAATTCACCACTAACTACAAGTCTACAATCATGCATCAGAATTCACTTACAAACCCAGAGTGACCCAGTACTTTTGATTACCCTGTTCTGTGAAATGATAATTGAAGACTGCGAAATCCAGCATATGTAGTAACAGCACATGTGATATTTGGACAAAAAAGGACAGAAGTCCTCTCACACAACTTAATGTTTTATGGAAGTGTAATCTGGACAATGCAAATTCAATAACCATGTGAGTGAAAATACTTGAATCAACAATGCAAATGCCCACATTCGATCTCAAACTCCACACACTAGAAAACCCCGTACATCAAAACCCAGCAAAACAAAGTAATTAAAACCTGAAATCTGGAAACACTAGTAGCAAAACAGAAATTCAATTTGACTATACTGAGTTACTAAACTGGGTGGATAACGAATACGAAGCGGTCAATCACCCAATGTCGATGGAATTACTTCTAGGCCGGAGGACTATTTACTGTAACGGAGGCTGCTTGAGTACAAGTGTGCCTTCCTTGGTAAGTAATTTTGACGATCATTGGGTCCTCATCGGCGCGTTGCACTTGCTTTGTGGCCAAACAACCTTGAATATTTCGATTAGTGCATCTGTAATACCCTCTGCAACCCAACAGAAACATTAAATAATGACATAATGTTAAGGGAAGAAACATAGATTAGTTTCGTAAGAAGAACATATCCTAAATATAGGTACCTCGGATATTTGGCTCCCAAGATGTCCTTTTGGCCATACTTCCTCCAGCTAAAGCCGTCATCAAGAGACCCCTCATCAAGCCTGATATCTGGTGTTACTCTTACTTGTTGTGACCACCGTGCTAGACCTTCCCTGCATCCATTTAGCAATTTAACATCGATCAGATTTACTTCTATAGCTATAATATCTACGGTCTGGTTGTATACTAAAATTTCCATTTCATTGTCTCAGTATCTCAACAGTCAAAGACAAATTTATTTCAATTTCATTCTCTCAGTACATTCGTGTCTTGGTGCATTCTAGAACCCACCGGGAAATCTGGAATGCACCAACCCAACCAAGGTTGTCCTTGGTAGTTGGGGGACTCTCCAGCCCTTTATCAACTTACTCCAACCCTTTAAAAACAACAATCTATTTTAATTTTCATTTCTTGGAGAAGAAAACACAAACCTTGGATATGGAGCATTGGGGATTTCCTTCTGCCCAAATGTCTTCCAAGCCTGACCATCTTCAACTGTGGGTGAAACCCCTGTCCATGACTCTGAATTCTTTCTGCAAATCAAGAACACAAAACAAACAGCCAAACGTTGAAACTTCGGGAATATAGCTCTTATCTATAATCAGTGACAGTGACAGAGTAACTACTAATTGACCTTCGCTTGTAGGAATTCCTCTGATCCTCCATTGAAACTTCGCTTGTACTAATTGAGCTCTGGTCCGCTTTCGGAGACCATTCACATCTCGAGAATGCTTCCTCAGGGAGTATCACCAGTGCTGGATTTACCTCCAACTGCACCCCCACCCCCTCTTTTCCTCTCCTACTGTCACAGCTGTCATGATGAGATTTGGTTTCACTGATGTTTAGATTTTGCTCTTCCATGCAACTACTATGAAAGAAACGAACTCCACAACTTGTGATGCAATGGTGGTTTTTTACTGTCCCGAAAACATGGCTATCAGCTCTATTTTCTACTACAATCTCAAATGTGGCCTCAGTGAAATACCGTTCATTGACCAGTTTTCCCTCTACAATGAAGCGATATTCAGACCATGGCACATATGCCAGGAACATATGATCTGACTCAAGGATTCTCTCAGTAGTGAAACCCCAATCAAGCAAAGTAAAACTGAAACTGTACTGACCATGATTTCCTTTTAAGCCACAATGACATAGAGCGGATAGATCAGATGCATCATTATGAGAAACCTTGAAGTCGCTAACAGCACATATGGCAAACCCCAAAAACTTATTATCGAACCAATTTGGGGGTAGCTGTACAGTTAGTGAGGATCCCCTACATTGATAATTGAACCAATCAGGAATTTCACTTCCGGGAAGAGACATATTAAAGGATAGTGGACGTTGATAATTACCCTGAAACAAAGAAACAAGCAATGGTTAACTTGTTTAACGGTGCGTTTGTACATGTTAGTATGTGGGATGGGTGTGTTTGAGTGGAAGATCGGAACCTGGTAAGAAGAATGAGTTTCCACAATATCTCTGAATAGATTCGTTTGTACCATTTGGAGGCAATTAGAAAATGTGAAGCAAAGATTCATAGAGCAACGAGTATTTGGTTTTGCAACGGTTGCCAATGCGCTGCAGTCATGAGCATCAATGTAATTTATGGTTGATGGAAGCTCTGGTACTGATTTCAGTCTCTTGCAAGCTTCCAATTCAAGACGCGTCAAACAGCGAAGTTGATTCATAGTTGCAGGTAAGCTCTCCAAGTTGGTTCCGCGCAGCTCTAAGGTTTTCAATGAGGACAATTGAGCAATACCATCTGATAATTCACACAGATTACTGTCACTTAAATCAAGATGCAGCAGACCAGAGTAACTACAATATTCTTCAATTGATGATGACCATGATGAAAAGGGCATCGTCATTTCTGTACATCCGTCACATGATAATGTTTTCAGCCTTTTCAAGCATAAGATAGAAACTGGGAGTTCTCTTATACCACTTCCTTCTACTTCAAGGCACATCAGGGATTCTAAATTCCCCAAGTTCTCAGGCAAATGATAAAGCTTTGAGCACCCAGAGACAGTGAGATCTTTAAGATATACCAGATTACATATAGTGTCTGGAAGACAGAGAAGGCTTCTACAGTTTCTCAAATGTAATAACACAAGCCCCTGAAGTCGTTCAATTGATGAGGGCAATTCTTCAATTGCAGTATCATTTAGATAAATTTCTGACAGGTCCTCCATAATCCCTGAAATCTCTGGAAACTTTGCGAGACTTGAGCAGCCAGAAAGATCAAGGGTTTTAAGAGACTTCAAACAAATGCTGCTTGGAAGACTCTTAAGTTCTTTGCATCCTCTTAGGCACAAGAATACAAGGTTTTTAAGAGCTGAAATGGATGAGTTAACATCAAGTAAACTGGAACACCCTTCAAGAACAAGTGTTTCCACATTTGTTGCTTCAGTGAAGTTGGGAGTTGTAGTAAGGTAATAAGAATGACTCAAATTGATAAATTTCAGCTTTTTGAAGGACTGCATGTTCGAACAACCAGGAAAATCTATTCAATAATAATCATATATAAGAATCTGAGTATGTAATTACCGTTAAAATATATGCAAATGATTATTGTACCTTGATTTCTGCCCAAAGATGTTCAATATGGCTACAACGCATGTCAAGGTCAACAAGATTCTTTGGGTGAAAATTGGATGGCAAAGACTTCAGGGGGCATCCATACCACATGAGATACCTCAAGTCATGAGAAAGAAACTTTACGTCCCCACTTACATGTTGTTTACACTCGCCTCTTGGATGGTGTAACTGCTTCGATTGAAAATCTTTCGCATTCAAGTCTATGGAGTGGTTATAACCGATTCTGAGCAGTCTTAATTTCGTCATTCTAACAAAAGCTTCAGCATCTATGTAGACGTCCTTTGACTTCGACAAGTCTAGCATTATGCATTCAACCGCATCTGTAGCCTGGAAGGCAAAAGTGGAAATTAGGTCAGTGAAATAGCCACAACCTTGAGAAAGAGCTAAAGGTCAACAATATATCTCACCATATTTTGAGTTAACACACGAGCAACATCTTCATAAACCCACAACCTACTGCGCTTCCCAGGCTCTTTAATAGATTGTTGGCGGATAATCTCCCAACCCATATCCTTTATTAAATCATGCATTTCCAGCCTGTTGTCATCTGAAATAATTACGAGAGCTCTATCAATTAGCACTCGCAATCCACTATGGGGATAGAAGCCACAACTTTCCAGAATTTTGGTTACAAAGCCTTTGTCCATTCCTCTAAAGAAACATGCAATATCTAGGAATATGTCCTTCTGTGAAGGATCCAGGCCATCAAAACTTTTTTTAAGCACACCCTGAATTTCTATATGTGGGATTTCCTTTATTTTCTCTAGCTCATCTTCCCACTCACATATACTTTTGTCATCAAGAAAAGCTCCCAAAACTTTGAGTGCTAGAGGCAGACCTTGAGCATATTCTACGGCACGCCTTGAGAGAGGATCATACTCTCTTGTAGGTTGGTTTGTTCTGAAGGCATACTGCATAAAGAGCTCAAGAGCTTCATCATCACTTAGAAACATGGGACTATATCTCGCATCAACTCCACTGAGTGATTGTATATCTCTAGTGGTTACAATGATTCTACTTCCACCACCAAATGAATGCTGGTTTCCAAGTAACGCCTCAATTTGCGCAAAGTTTTCCACATCATCAAGAACAAGCAGAACTTTTTTCTTACTCAGCCTTTCCATTATCATCTTGGATCCTTTACTCAAAGTGCCTAGACAGCGCACTCTTTTCTCAAATATTCTAGATAGGAGTTCTTCCTGCATGTGTATTGCACCATTGTTCTTGAAACCGTCCTTGACATTTTCAAGAAAGCAATAGTGTTCAAATTGACAAAGGAGTTTGTCATAAACAGCTTTGGCAATAGTTGTTTTTCCTATACCAGGCATTCCGCATACTCCAACAACACGAACATCATCCCCACCAAGACATAATAGTGAACACATTTTTTCTACGTGGGAATCCATTCCAACCAAGTCATTGACTTTATTGGAGGAGATGTGGACAAATTTTTCGGAAATATCTTCTACAATTTTTTCAATAAACTTAGCATCATCCCTGCCATATTTGAAGAACAATATTGTAAAGAGTAAGAGCAAGACCCAATGTTATTACTGTTGCTATATATAAATATGCTTAGTATTATTAAACTAATGTAACAAGACCAATTACTATAGATGCTCTCCCACTTCATCTTTCATTTACTTATATTTTCTAATTCCTTGTTGTTACTAATTATTATCGAGTGCACATGTAGGGCTCACTAGAAAGAAATGAATATGGTTGCAGACTAGTTAACTACATTTCAAACTGTTGAAAGTCAGTTTGAGGTAAAGTTAACATACAGTTTGTTTCAAATTACTCCATTTACTGAAAAATACAAATTACTAAGGACTTTTCAATCAATAGTCTGCTCAATGATAAATAATGAAAATTTAGGTGGCTTTATGGTCAAAGCTTTTCCATTTAAGTTTTTTCTTTATTTTTGTCATGAACAAAGGATTAACCAACTAATTAAAGTTTGAACAAATATCCGAATAATTGAAAAAAAAAAAAAAAAAAAAAAAAAAAAAACTCAAAATAGAGAAGAGTGTGAAGAAGCATTACTTGTAATTTCGTGAATCCCAACCAGATAAATTGGTGGCTTCAGTTAGAGCAATCTTCCACCTATTCACCTCTTCCATGTTGGCATTATAATCCTGCTCATGTCTCGCAAAAGCCTCGGCAAAGCTCCCCTTCAGTTTGCGGATATCAGATGGATCTACTTCATAGAAAATGGGCACCACTACCTGCTTCTTCGCTGCCACGCATTCAAGTATCTTAACCAGTTCTTTCAAGCACCATGTGGAAGAAGCATAGTTTTGGGAGAAAACTACGATAGAAAGCCTAGAGTCTTCAATAGCCCTGAGCAATTCTGAAAGGTCGTTGCCTTTGCAGAGATCTTCAGAGTCTATGAATGCGTTGATTGCTTTCAGATCAAGAGCTTTGTGGAGATGGCCTACAAAGATCTTGCGAGTGTCCTGACCTCTAAAACTGAGGAACACATCATAGTTCCAACGGCCACCAGATGAGAGAGATGAAGAAGCAGCCATCTACACAAGATCAAAGAGCAATGGTGACAAAGACATTGAATGATTGTTCATGATTATTTGTACACTATATTAAGGTCGAGATCAAGTCAAGACAAGGCCGGCCACTTGTTCCACATGCACGGTCATTTAAATATAGGAAGATGGTCAGTGACCTGACACGGTGCGTTTTACTTTTCAATTTACAAATAGATGGACACCTTTTGAATCTAAGCACATGCTTAAGCAGAAGTTTCTCATATGTGTTCACATTTTCTTTACTGATTGATGTAAATGGCCCATGATTTCTGTCATTACTCATCTCTGTGGTGCTTCAAAACAGTAGTAGTAGGTAATGAGGAAATTTCGAAGCAAGGAGGAAGATAACCAAGCAGAGCACAAAAATGAAAGCTACCAAACCTATTGATAAATGCAGAGAGCAAGTTATTTTAAAAGACTTCATAGGTGGAGTAATTCAGAAATTGTTCTCAACACGAAAATATCTATACTAGTTCAGCTTATAACAAAGAGCCCTGCACACTGAAGACTAATCAAATCATACCCATATATATTTACAATAACACAACACCTGAAGCTCATCCAACCTAATATGCAGATACATAAAATCGGCAAGAAAATGCCCAAATTGGAGGAGCACCACAAGCATTAGTGATAACAACAACAGCAACAAAATAACAGCAATATCTTCCCATTCTTTGCATCAGCACAATAGATCATACACTATCATAGTACAAAAACCAGGACATGAAGATGGAGAGATATATACCTCCTTGTGAGGCTTTCACTAGGCTTAATTATTGTTGAAGCTCGAAAGTGATCCGGGCCATTCTTGTTAGCTGAGGTTATGGATGCGGCCACATCCAGAATTCCAATGATTGCGAACATCGGATTCATTATGCTTTGTGAGACCGGGCAGTAATTTGGTTAAGAACGTGTTTTGATTATTGTTACTGTGCTACATCTCCATGGTATCTCTGTTCATTCATCATCATATCATGTAGATGAAATTCTGAGACCAGACAAAAGTAGTTGCTTCCGATGTTCATACTAGGATTCTCATTCAAGCTAAGCTCAACCAGGAATCTATGGACGGAAAGAAAATTCAACCATGACAAGCTAGAACTGGTGGTGACGTGATAACCTAGTTTAGAGACGCGTGCACTCTTGAACCTACTTTGGATGGCCAGTCTACACGTTCCTTCCTCCACTGTCACGTGTCAGAGCTGGACACGTGGAGCATCCACGATAGTGTCATCTTCATCATGGAACCTTATATATAATGGATAGGGGAACGCACCCGCCAATACAAACCATAACCATGGAATTTTCTGTGTGTCACAAGAATGCACAATACTTGTGCTATTCTAACCCCATATGCAAAACCAAACGCCCTTCAACTCTACCATGCCAAATCAGCCCTCGTCGGAATGTATCGAGGACCAGTTCGGGATTGAGAACTCCGGCATCGAGCTTAATGCAGCAACGAGTGCATGACCATAGGAGATCAGCTGTGGTAGTAGGATGCGCAAACAAGGGTTGTTCAACAGGGATGGCAGGCGAAATAGAAAGAGAACTGGAGGCTGAGATGCGACCGGAAGAAGGAGCTGAGTGGTTGGGAGTAGGCAGGCTGAGAGACAAGTGTGGAGGAGGCAGAGGAGGAGCCGTGGAGCTGTTGGAGTGTTTGGAAAGGGAAGCAATTATGGGTGAAGACGAAGGCAAAGAACCAAACGACTACAACAGGAGGGCTCAAATCTTCTACAAAAGTGCAAGAGTTTTCCAGGCTCTTAGAGAGAGTGCTAGTAATGAGTAATATACAAGTCTCAACTCTCAAGCAATTGTAACACTATTTCTGATGTATGATCTTATCCAATAAATCAAAGATGTTCTTTTTCTCTGAGTATGGAATTATAATCAGTCATGGAATTAATTTGCAAAGAAAGTGAGAAGTTAAAGAACCTACCTCCTTTGTTTACTCACTACACTAATAGCATCACCTCCACCTACAGATCCATCATCAACTGAAAAACATTGCAGGGTTGATGATCAGGTCACAATCCCCGAAACAACATCCACATAAACACGAGAATATGGCAATGGACTATGAAATAAACGCTTCAACAATTCATTAAAGTTGTCCAAACAAATTATGCCTAACAAGACTAGAAGAATAACAAAACACAGATAAAAAATTATTAAAAAAAATCCTACATATGACAATACTGACTTGGGAAACTTCCCATTCTAGACTGCCCTAATGCTAGTGCACAACCAGAGTGAGAAAGAAGCTTTACACTCTTTAACTTGCGAAGTCAATTGGCAACAAATGGCCAGAGCTCCTACAAGACTCACTCTAACAGAACTTCCAGCGGTTATTGCAGTTTACACATGTTACATATGTTGTCATAGGTTCATCAGCACTCCGCGTCTGCATCTGGTAATAGGTGGTCTTGCGTTTCCCACATCGACCACATTTGAATTGATCAGTTGAAGCCGTTTGTGCAAGTCCACGCTCACACTCAAACAATGCCTTTTCTTCGAGCTTTTTATTCTCTGATTGCCTCTCATCACTTGCCATTTCAGCCGTGGACATGTCTACAAGCCTCTCTGCCTCGATATCTCCAAGAAGAACTTTTCTGCGAAAATCTGGGTTCTTTTGGTCCTTCAGGTTAAAAATTAGTGATCGGTACTTGGCCTTCTGGGACCCATTGGAACCACCCCAGTTCTCAAACAGCACAGACTCCACTGTAACAGCAACTCTAATAGGGTCACATGCATTCACTGAATCCATAAATCTTTCATTAGCCTCAGACTCCTGGGAAACCTTGGACAAAGCCTCATGCAGCATTCCCCTTACTTTGTCCCTTGCCTGATCATTAGACTTTGGTATAGATGTCAACATTGGGGGACCAGACACAGGTTTCTTCACTTCTCTGGCTACTTTTTCAACCTTGACATTATCTCCTTTCTCAGTCTTGACAGCATTATGATTTTCAACCTTACTATCCGTTGTCCCACTTTCAGAACTATATGCTTTCTCTGAGCTTGGTTTAACATCACGATCAACCTTCTTAATGCCACCCTGTTCAGCCTTGGGGACCTTCTCAACCTTCACAGCAGCAGTTTTCTGAATCTTCACAGGCCTGGGACTATTGGGATTTGACTCACGCTTTAGCGAATCTTTTCTTTCATACCTGCCATTCTTCACATCGTTTTTTGATGTTTCCTCAATGACAATTTGCTTCCATGATTCCATCAGGCTAAGCGCAAAAGTCTGGATTTTCTTTCTAGGATGTTTTGTGAGATTCTTAAGACGCTTCCCAACCTGAAAAATCCATATTCAAAGCTCAGAACAACACTCAGATCCTATTTTTCAAGAAAGCAAGTCAAGATAGTTTCAGTATACTAAATTCGACATCTACTTTTCAACAATGAAACACTACCAGCCAATCACATTCATCACCCACATAAGAAAAGTGCAATGTTTTATACAACTCAAATCCTAAAGTACACATTTGTTCCAATGAGACGAAAGACCCAACTTAACAGAAAAACAAAACACAAAAGGGTTTCTTTCCACGTTTTGATAAAGAACTTCAATTTCAATCCAAATTCTCTCAATATGTCTCTCAAAAAAACTAATATTGCATACAGTGTTAGCAAACAAGGTCAGCAACACAAAAACTACCAGAAAACAATGAATTCAAAAGCCAATCAGAACACTAAAATCCAGCTCCTGGTAATGAAATTGTGATTTCTAATCCAAAAAACACAAAATAACAAAAAAAAAATTCCCAGATCCAATTTCTAGTCCTACAGTAATAAACTCGTTCACACATCAAAATTGGGCAAAATCGAAACACACATCCCATAAACCAATACCAATGCTAACAACAAAGAGAGAGAAAATTAAAATAAATAAAAAATGAATAAAGCCAAAAGAAAAATCTTACTTGGGTTGAGACGAGAAGCTGATAAGAGACGGGAAAATTGTTAAGGCGGTCCAAGGCCTCAAGACAGAGACTTTCCTCGGCGCCACCGTCACACGATTTCGCGGCGTCGGCCGCCTTCGTCACGTCGTCAAACACCTCCAACAGCTCCTTCTCCATCGCCTCCAATTTTCCCCAAATCGAATCCACAGCCAGAAACACCAGCCCTTAAATCACAAAATTGAAGGCAGATTGGGGGGCCGGAAACCCCACCAGAAAGAGATCGGCGGAGTTAAAATACGAGCAGAGAGAAAAGGAAGACTCTGTCAGCCAAGCTCCGATAAATTTTCCTAAATTTTCTGGTAGCGAAAAAATAGGGTTTTTGGACTAATTTATCCGAGTCTCGTCGGAGATCACACGGCTGGCGTGGGCGCACGTGGACTTGAGGACAGCATCATCAGTCATCGCACACAGGAGGAGGAGGAGAAAGACAAGGTCTTGTATTTCTATTAGGGTTTCGGATTTTGGGGGTGTGTGCTTTCCCCTTTTGGTGTCTTGGATTTCGCGCGTGGCTTTACGCGCCTTCCTTTCCCAACTACGGATCTAGGGATAGATTGACAGTTTTTCTTGTTGTCAGAGGTTGGTGTGCACACTTCATTTGTTTTTTTTTTATCTGTTTTACTTTTACCGCTCTTTACTCTGTTTTGAGTTTTACCGTTTCTTACTCTTTCACATTAACTATTTTTAGACGAGATACTCGCTAACACTAGTGGTACGTTTACTTATTTGGAATTGAAAACAATAATGAATCAGAGACAAATGGAATGAGAGAATAAATGAATCGGTATTGATTCCTAAACTCATCTCCCATCTTCGTAATCAAATTCCTAAATATTCAGGACTCAATTCCTGATAAATAGGTGGGACCTACACCAATTTCGATTCCTTCATGTGTTAGTAAACACAAGAATTCTTTTACCCAGAATATTTATTTATGTGTTAGTAAACACATGGGTGTTTTTACTCCGTAATCATTCAATTCCATTCCATTCCAAGTAAGTAAACGTGCCCTAGAATTCAAATCGAAGTCGAACGAGAGTATTCCGATAAAGCCAAACTAATCCCCTATTGTGGGACGACGAACTCAAAACCCCCTCAAACTTGCTGCTTATAAATTAGTTAGAGTTGAGACTCAAACGCTAGACATGAGAGTTTCACACAAAAAAATAGCAAATTGAAAGAAGGAAAACTGAGATTCATTCATCATTCAAAACATGACCATAATTAGTCTTCAGTACAGCATATAAACTAGGAGAATGTGCACAAGACAGTCAGTAGAGTAACATGGGTCATGGACCACAACCAAGTGTTGGGCCAACTAAGTGGGCTGCTACTAGTGGGCAAAAGGCTGGACTAGATGGGTGCAGAGAGTAATCTGTCTAGCCTGTCCTCAGATGCAAAATGCAGGGAACCTTGCAGCAATGGCCCGAGCATCTTCCCACGTAGCATCTTCGATTGGCATGCCTTCCCATTGCACTAGCCAAGTGGTGATGTTATGCTTCTTCTTGCGACGAACTCCCATGTCAAGCACCTTAAGAGGCCTCCAATTAATTTTACCATGTGCATCAAACTGTGGAAGAGTAGTGGAAGTAGGAATGCCCTCTCCAACTCGTTTCTTGAGCAACGAAACATGAAAAACTGGGTAGAGTTTGGAGTTTAGTGGTAGCAAGAGGCAATAAGCAACAGTGCCAACTTTGGCTGCAATCTGGAACGGCCCGTAAAAACGGGCAGAGAGTTTGTGTGTGGGTCGTTTCACCAAGGACTTCTACCGGTAAGGATGGAGCTTAAGAAAAACCCAATCACCTTGGAATGTATTCGATCAGCATATTCCATACTAGGCCGCTCAACCAACCGCTTTAGATTTTACCCATTCTGAACAAAAGAACAACTTTTACGTTTACCTTTTGAGTTGTGGTCAAGGATACTGTATTACCATTTGTACATTCTTTGAGTTCTTGTTGCCACTTAACTGTATCCAAACACAAAATTTGTAGAGCCAGGGGACAGAAACCGCGCAAACTTATTATGTTAAAAGAAGCGAAAATATCAAGATGTGGAATTTGATTACAGAATAGAATGGCTATGGAGGGACTTTATGGTCGAGCAGCTGAATAGGGCACACATACGCCTTCTCTTACTTAGAAAGGTGAAAGAGAGAGGAGTTCATAAGTTTAATTCCCTCGTCAACATTGGAACAGGAAAAGATGTAATGATGAAATACCCACAAACATAGATTGAGCAAGTAAACTGAAAGAGTGGCAGAGGCAGTACTCAGGAATTAGTTCAAAGAAAGGCCATCATGGTATGTGATTAACCACGAATACCAGTACAAAAATACATAATTATTCCCATGAACTCTGAAAATGTAGTCTCATAAAAAAGAGTATTGCAGTGGCAATCTTATACCACACACAGAACCCAAAAGTTTGACCATAACGCTTCAAATTACTTCACTTTTCTGGTTCTGGAGTCTCGAAAAAGGTCTTCTTTATCCAGTTGAATGGCTGCAAAAGATTCATAGAATTACAAGATATCAGACTCTGTTATTAGATTATTGTCTTCAGACGGTAAAGTAACATTGATATACATATACACATGAATTCTGTGAAAGTGCAAAACACCATCAGAACAACTGCCAAAATCGCAGAGTCAGGGGAGTTTTAATATCAAAAACTTTGTGGCATTGTCAACATAAATTCCCCCTAAGCTCTCCATAAATGAAGCACACATGTATCTATAAACATTTGTGTGTGTGTATGTGTGGAACTATAAACAAGGTTGCAATTCAATAACATTGACTAGTTGAGCAGCCTAAATAGCTTATTGAACGTCAAGCTTAGATGGGAATATTTATCTAAAAGCAACTCACAGAAGAAGTAACCATCAATCAAAAGTTAAAAGAAAAGTCAAAATCTACCAACATATCTAGAAGCTGTTTTGGTTGCCCAAGAACCGTTGCTGAACAGGTCACCATTACATCTTCTACGACAAGAAACACTCCAAAATACAATTTCTTATTCCATAACATCCAAAACATCTTTAGTTCTCAGTTTGAACGATTCAACCTACAACTGCACTCAGATTTCACATAGCGATCACAAATCAGCCCCTCCCTCATCAACTCTTACATACGTTCCTATCCACAAAGGAAGATTCGTTTCCTAAAAAAAAACAGTATGAGCTCCTTTGCCAGCCAGTGAACCAATGCAGCAACCTGCTCTATCTGACTATCGATGTGGGATATGGATGAAGAGAATCCAATTATCCAGTTCCATTCATCCCTCAACAGAGGCCCTAATAGCAAGAGGATACAAGCCTCATTGGTGACATTCATCATCTAATTCTTATGAGAAACAATTACCCAAAATAACCATAAAGCCAATCAAAGTCTCAGCAACAGAAAAACTATTCAACTAGAAAAACAAGTGAATCAGAGCCTGAAAGCCCTGAACCACACTTAAAACTCAAGCTACAAAAGTTCAATACAGATTATAACTAGAGCTTTACCTTATCTCAGAATCAATTTCAACCCTAACAAAACCTAAAAACCAACCACAAAAAATTCAAAATCCCATAAAACACCCATCTGCACCTCAATCCTAGCTTATCATCAAAATCAATCCAACATGGCCAAAAAAGATACATACTTTAATCACATCTAAGCCCAATAAATGTTCCATCTAATTCAAAAACGAAAACCCAAAAAGTTACAGATCCAAAATTGGCAAAAAGATGAGAGCTTTACTGACCTGGACGACCCAAAGAGCCGTGGTGCCTGCGGCGACACCCCACAAGGCAGCGGCTTGGATATCCACGGGGTGAGGACGACTCTTGGGCTTCAGGAACTTGAACATACCCACTTCACCGGCCATCTCCGATTTCAATTTCTCAACCCTAACCCTAATTCCCCCAATTAATGATCGGATCTTTGTTTTTCCGGTTCAGCACAAAATGTCAAATCAGTCTATGTCAGAAAGCGCGATGTGTGTAACCTATAAACCTTCTTACCCAGAACTTTCCGCTGCGGTCAGGTCTACTGTAGTACAAATAAGTACCAATCTTCTACAGTTACTGTGTAGTTGTGGACCCCACTAACATGATTCCCCGCATTTTTTTCTAATCGGGGGATAAGGTTACAAGCACCCTCGATTACGTTACCGAGTTAATAATAGACTCACTCAATAATATTTAGATCGAAGTCCATAGGGATATCTCAGCAAAGTCAAGACTAATCTTTCGCCGTAATAAGTGCACAAACTCAAAGGTCTCTCAAATCTATTCACCACAAACTAGTGAAAGTTGAGACTTGAATCGTTAAATATAACAGTTTCATGTCAGGTCACTCGAGCAACTTTACTCCACATTTTTTCTTTATGAGATTATTCTATTTTTCATTTTTCTGATTTTATCTTGAATTTTATTTTTGTAAATAAAAATAACGTTGATTATTCTGTTGATGTGGATTGTGGAATTTTTTTGTTGGGGTTATAAACCATAATTTGGGCTACAACACGATACAAAGATAGTCAAAGTCGAAGGCATCCCTCTAAGAAGTCAGTTGAATCGATTACCATCACCTTGAATGAGTCATGTACCAACATAAATATTTGTTTCATGACAAGTATAGTTATGGACCCTGCTATTGGTATGATAGATAAGTAGGGTTTATGGTGAAGGAAAATAAAGTCCACAAGTGGCAACTGGCAAGAAAGAAACAAAGAAAAAAAAAGGGCAGAAATTCCATGGAAGTTTAAGTGATGGTGTTGTTGTAAGACTTGGAACAGTGCCTATGGGTGTACATACATATCAACTTTGTCATGGTTTAGAATCAAATACAAGCAGATAGGGGGAACCAAATCATAAGTTGTCGAAGTCCAACTCATCACTAAGTGCAGCTACGAAAATTCCAGGTCAAAAACACATGCTTGGATTCCTCATTGACGAAATTCAAACTGTTGACACAAGATTCCAATTTTTAAGTCTCCATCTAAATTGAATTTGACAGTTGAGTAGGCCTCTGTTTGATAGTATCTTGCTTACGGCCCTTGTCTGGACCGCCAATGATACCCCATGTCTCAAACTGCCTCTGTCGAGCTCTTGCCCTTTCCTTTTCTTCGATGGTTTTTGACGAGTAACAATAGGGACATGAAACCCCGTATTCCCACTGAGGAGACTCCATATCAGCATCACTGACTGGTTGCTTACACCCATAGCATAACTTGTGATTTCCTTGTACTAAACCGTGCTCAACAGAGACTCTCTTGTCAAAGACAAAGCACTCTCCCTCCCACAGGCTCTCTTTCTCTGGAACTTCCTCGAGGTACTTCAGAATCCCACCTTCTAGATGATAAACCTGGAGAAAATAGGTATACAAATTAATAAAATCAAATGATCCAGCGACTTAAGGTTTTAACTTTCACAAATTAATAGAATACAAGAGTTATTTACCTCTTCAAAACCTTTGCTAAGGAGATAACTAGAAGCTTTCTCACATCTAATGCCCCCAGTACAGTACATGGCAACTCGTGGTGGTGTTTTTGGTTTTGAAATCCCTGGCTGAATTTTGGTGCTTCCATCTGAACTGTTGCCATTTGTTTCTGTATGTCCATTCTCCGGTTCAGAATGTTGGAACTGATCCTCTACCCAAGACGGGAACTCCCGGAATGCTTTAGTACACGGATCAACTGCTCCCTTAAACTTCCCAATTCTAGTTTCATAGTTATTGCGCACATCAATTACAACCTGGATATGTGCATGAGTCAGAGTTCAGACGCTGTAGTTTAGTAAATGCAATTATTTGTGAAACTCCATTTCTAGAGGCATAGTTCACACGTCAAATGTGAATAAAACAAACACTTCATATGTGTATTGAGTCAGAGTTCAGATGCGGTAGTTTAGTAAATGCATTTATGTGTGAACTCCCTTCCGTTCACACGTCAAACGTCAAGAAAACAAACACTTCATACAGAAATGTGGAAAAATCTGCCTTGGCATAAAACTAGTACATTTTAATTGTTCATTTGAAATGATGTAACACTGTAGATACTAGAAATTAAGACAAAAGCCAGCTTTCAACAAAATTTTATACATAAACTTGTATTTACTAGGGTGTCAATGTCAAGTTGTTATAGATCATGTTTATTTAGGATAAAACCGAGTTGCCAGGGTTATCTTTTCACATGTATTCCGCAGAGCTAGCCAATACAGTTTTTTTGGTTTATAATAGAGTACAGAATATTCAAAAGAACTCAACTCAAAAGCAAAAAGACATGATTAGCCCGAGAATCAAGGAAAGTTGATAGAATCATAGTCATCAGACAGTAAGAATATCAGAGACATTACTCACCGTATCTGGATCACTAATCAGCTCATTCCATTCACTTGGACTCACATACTTCCCAACTTTTTCAGTAGGTGACACAGCAGGCATGCCAAGGGTAACAATCTGCTTAAACATGTGTAATGAGAAAATTACCACACCTCACAACTACGAAGAACAAAAAGTACTCCACAACAAAAGTTTGTATACTAATGACGAATACCTCCTTCTTCAACTTGACCCTCACATGATCCCATCGGAAGGGTGCATCCTCCCCTGCTGCCAGAGGAGAACTGCTACTGTGTCCGTGATGAATGGCTTCATCCTCCGGACTCACAGGTGACTCCAATCTTCTCAGCCCCCTTAGGCGCTCATCACTTTGAATGAACTCCAGAACTTTCTCCACCGACTCTCTGCTCCCGCATATGCTGCCATTGATCCCTTCCGGTGCAAGTATGATCCCACCTGAAACGCGCTGAACAGGATCAGCTTAGTGAGGTACAAACTACAAACCACATTAGCATTCAAACACTGTAATAGACTTAAACAAGACATGGACTGCATTATAACCCATCCAAGAATGCATTTGATGAAAATTTCCAAACTTCAACACTACATTGACCAAAAAAAAACACCCTTAATCAAAAACCAATCAGCCAATAAAATGCTATAATTTCCATAGTTCTAGTTCATGATATGAAGCAATTCCAAGCCCAACAATGCCTAAAGATTCAAACTTTAACACCTTAAGACACAAAAACACCACAGAAATTTGAAGCTCATGGAATTCAATAGCTCAAACTTCACAAACTAAAATGAATCAAATAAAGAACTGATAAATGAAAAATGGGGTACCAATTCCTCGCAGAGTTGCTTCAAGGGTTGCCGCAAACGAGCACAGTCAGGAAAATCAGCGAACTTGTAGAAGGAGACGACGACCAGAACTTTCGAATCCGGATCATCCGATTCGGGTAAGCTCGAAATGGGTACTGGGTTGGTCGACCCGGATGAGCATCTAGAAAGAGTCATACTTTGAGGGTTACAGTGTTTAAAAATCCCAATTGGGTTTGGAATTGGACTAGAGAAGAGTTGAAGACGGCGATTGGGGGAGGAATCGGGAATTGAAGAGGCGGGGTGTGATTTAGGGTTAGGGTTTAGGGAGTGCAGTGAGGGTGAAGAAGAAGATAGCATCCTCAGGGAGAGTGATGGAGGTGCTCTGTACCTTAGCATAGCGTGTGCCGCTACAAAGGGGCTGTGTTCGTCTACGGCGCTGGGGCTGCTGTAATTTTTTCTGCGGGTGTGAATGTACTATTATGTCCCGGGAATCTGGCGCGACCACGTGTCGGGTGGTTAGTGCTCGAGCTTCGAGGCTTATCCAGTTATGTCTGCGTTGGATATCCCATCAAGCTCAAGTCTTGTACCTTAGGTTCGTGTTCCTTAGCCCTTAGGTTAAGGTACGTTAGGTTAAGAATGTACCTTGGTTTTGGAGGGCAATTATCAGAAGGAACCAAATAAAGGAAAAAGAAAAGCCAGCTACACAATCTTGAGATGTAACTTTCAGTTTAGATATGGTATTATTGAGTGCAAAGTAGTGGCCACTATTCTTGTTCACCGAATCATTTCATGACAAAAGTACGCGTAATCACTTGAATATTGATAATAATTTAAGTTTACTTTGATTTAGAGACTTTAATTAATACAGAGATTTTATCTCTAATCGATTTGTTTGTGATTCTCTTTATCTTTGCATTATGATATAGTTTGTTTTTTAATGATGTAAAGGCGGTTGATATCAAAAGCAATGACCCTAAAAAACCGGTGAGCTTGGTTGAAATTTTCCTAATTTTCTATGAGTTATCAACTAGCTAGGGTAAATTCGATTATTGCAATTTGCAATCATATTCATTGGCTCCTCTCTTTAAGTAACAAGAAAAAGTACAATCCAAATTGCCTAGTCAATGGGAGGAACCATTAGGATATTAGAAATAAGTACATGAACCTCAGAGAGTTGTTGTTGTAACACTAGAATGGGAATCCATTGACATATTAGAAGACGCTCATAATGTAAGTTCATGAATGTCAAGCCAAGTTGTTGCAATACTACTGGTTTGTTCCCCGGTTTGATCGCCGTACCACTAATCAATTAACTTGTTGTATTCACTTGTTCTTAAATTAAACCATTTTCTAAAAAAAGGGATCATAGGCCAGTTTTATATACCATAGTCGAGAAACACGAGTTTCGCCATTGAGCAATAAAATATGCTTATATATATGCATGACAGGATAACATAGTTGCACGCATAAAATTTACGTACATTTCGAGTTCTATGATTGCAAACAGGATAGCATAGTTGATGATTGATGAATATGCTTATATATATATGCATAACCAATGAAAAAAAGTGCATTAATGCAAAGCAAGCGTCGGGTTTGTCGATGGTTGCAAAAAGATTTACGATCAAAACATAGATTATTACAAGCTACTAACTTTTCTTAAAGTTCTTCTAAAAAAAAAAAAAAACAACAACAAAAACTTTTCTTAAAGTTGTAGCTGATTCAGATATGCACAACGTTTGAGTTTTGATTACAGTGTTTACTCAATGATCGAGTATAAGCAGATTAATCAATACTTCAATTGAGGATCTAGACAACTTTATGTTAATGATGGTAGCTTATCTCATATTCTTCTAGACAAAAAAAACATTTATTCATAATTTGTAGAGATAAAACATAATTGACACTAAATTTGTATTTAAAAATTTTATGTACAGATGTATTTATGTTACTTTTTTTTATATATATATTTATTGATTTAAGATCTCTCAATAATCTTCATTGTAATTTATTCCGACTTGAGAAAAATAATTAAAGATAAATTAATAGAACACATAAGCTATAGCTAGAGCTGTCACTCGGTCGGTTCGAATCAGTTATAGGTATTACCAACTTCAAAATAAAAGTTTTCGGTTTCAAAACTGAGTTACCAATTACAAACTAAAATTTTCAGTTTTTAATTATATTTACTAAATTAGGTATTTCGGTTTTCGGTTTTCGGTATTACCAACTTTAGAACAACTAATTCTTTATAATATAAATTAGAATGAACAAAACTAAGTTGTTGAATTTTATAGTCATAAACTTTGTATTCATCTACTAATTATAGCTTTCTTTTGTATATATAACATCAAGTTTTAGCAATTTTCAATAAAACTAGGTTATTTAACCATCTTTGACTAGGTTACTTAAAATACATGTACTATTAATGTAGTATATATAGTAATGTTCATACTATTATAAAAGTTTTTATTTTTATTTCTTAATATACATGTATGTGTATTGAAAACTGTAGTATATAAATATAATATTCATATAATCGGTAAATTTGGTATTTACCAAAACCAAACAAACTTTTTCAGTAATTTTCGATTTCTGTATTATCGATCTCAGTTTCTAAAAAATTGGTTTACTAAATCTAAAACATCGGTTGATATTAAGTCAGTTTGTTAATTACTAAACCAAGTGGCAGCCCTAGCTATAGCTATAGGAGCCCCAGGATGCATTTGATCCAAATGAATCAAAATAGTACATATATCAATCTTAATTTATTTCTCACCCTGCCGGATGCATTATTGCACTAAATGATGAATGTGAAACCCTACGCCGACGTAGGCGATGCATCAGCGCACAACGTCACTGAAGCCCTTGTAAGCATTTGAGAAATTCTTAGGTAGGGTTTCCTATCACGTGGCTTTAGGCGGCACCAATCAGAAGAAAGAAAGTTTCTCTCTTTTCCAAAACTATCCCTGCTTTTTAAAGTGCAATATCTAAAATACCTCTTACTGATTCCTGATTGGTCAGCCGCACTGCCATTTGTGGTGTGGTTGACGTACGTAAGTTTATCTCAATTTGAAGCAATTTACTGGAATTTTCTCTCTTTCACTTTTCAATTTTATAATAATATATAAGGGGGTTTAGCTCCTTCCTCTCATCTTCCATAGAGTTGCTCCTCACTTTCCCATCTCCTCTCGTTTTCAAACTATTCAGAGCTTACCCTCATAAAAGGCAACCCAGAACCATTTCAGATTCTCACGCAAAAACGTACCACACAAAAAAAAATTCAGACAAAGCCCAAAAGCATGGCTACAACTTGGCTTGAAGCACTGCCGGTCGATCATAAAAAGGTCATCATGAAGAATCTGGTTCGCGGCCGGAAAAGCGCGACGGAGCTTCAGTCTCGGCTCAACAACCTCAGCAATGGCTCGACGTCGCTTTCGGCCCAGGAGCTTGTGATGGAGATCGTGACGTCTTTCACTGATAGTCTTTCTGTTCTGAGTGAGTCTTCCAAGTTGTGTGGCGGTGATGATGATCATCAGTACTCCGGTACTAATGGCTGTGGAGCCGGTGAGATTGTTAAAGCGGAGGCGTCCCATGTGGAACAGTCGCATTGCGGTGACCGGAGCTCTGAGGATTCCGGCGAGAGCAGGAAGAGGCCGGGTTATAAGGATCGGAGAGGTTGTTACAAGCGAAGGTAAATTAATATTCTCTATCCCATGGATCCAATTACAGATCAAGGCTATATGCATGTGTAACTTCATCAACTATGACAAGGTTGTAGAAGTACTATTCCACTGTCTAATTTGTTTGTTTCATCATGTTCTTGATTTGCAGAAAGAATTCAGAGTCATGGTCAATTGTTTCATCCACAGTTGATGATGGTCAGGCTTGGAGAAAATATGGCCAGAAGGAAATCCTCAATGCTCCATATCCAAGGTTTGTGTTTTCTTCTCCAAAGAAATGAAATTTAAAATAGATTGTTCTTTTAGGCTTCTTTCATTGCTAAAGAACAATCACATGGGGGTGCAGTTGATAAGGGGGGGGGCCTCCGAGTTGGGGTCCCCCCTTAACTACAAGTTGGGTTAACAAATCACTTTTAATAAGATGGACCAGCAATTATTGAATCGTTAGCTGTTCATTCTTATTAAAGAAATAAGAATAAAATAACTATCTCTATTTTTCAAAATTTCACTCAAAACGAAGTAGCTTCATAACACGTGATGTTTGTAATTTTTTGAAATTATGTTCAATGATTGAAATATATCGCAGTATGATTGTGGTAAAATTTTCTAACTAGAAAACGAGATAAAATAGAGTCAAATTGATTCCATATATGGTTACACATATACGACTAGTAGTTGGTTTCTCATTGCGAGACTATAAGCTAGTTCGTAATTTTTTTCTGACACTTCGAGTAATATCTGAATAAAAGGATATATTGCGTTGCGAATCTAACATTATCTGATTCATTTTGGTTGGCAGGGCTTACTTCAGATGTACCCGCAAGTATGATCAAGGCTGCCAAGCAACCAAACAAGTCCAACAAGTCCAAGACACCCCAAAAGTGTACAAAACCACCTACATTGGAAACCACACGTGCAGAAACATGATCAGGGGTCCACAGATGATCATGGGCTCCACCGATCCTCCTACTGGGGATTCTCATGCTCCTCCTCGATCTACTGTTAGCTCGGAATCTGGATCGACCCCAATTTGCAATAAGAAAGAACATCACGGTGTTCATGGTGGTCATCTCCCTAGCTCGTCGTCTATGATTCCCTTCGTTCCGGTGAAGAAAGAAGAGTGCAAGGAGGGGACGACGTCGAGTGGTCTGACGGACAATCTTAACGATACAAGTGATGTGTGGCCGGAGTTCAAGGATGATCATCATCATGATTTTGGGTTCCCCGAGACTACTGTAATGTCTAATGAGAATGCGGTTTCGAACATGCAGTTCTTGGACATGGACTTGGTGGTGAAGTCTATTAATTTCGAGAATGAGTTTGATTTTGATGAAGCTGCATTTCCTTTAGGCCCCTAGAGCTAGCAATGAATAGCTAAGCTAGCTAGGTCCGATTGTTAATCATGTCGCTTTTGATTTGTAGCTTAAATGTATCATTGTATTTGAAAAGAAGAAGATCCCAATAGCATTTAATCGTGTAATGTGTTCGGCACCGTATCCTCAATTCTCCCCACCTAATCATGAATAGCTGAATCTATAAAAGCAACAGTTTAAACCAAATAAAATCCTGAAAGAAAGTAATGAGTTGCTACTTTAACTAGTTTGATTTCCTAAGAAATACAAACGTGTTTCATAATGGATTCAAACTGCAGGTGCATGCTATTGTGCTAAATGAAGAAGTTGTTCGCATTGTTTATAGAGTCGTCAAGAGAATGATATTTGTCATAAATTGATAAACTGGATTACAGCTAGAATCAAACTTTACTGTTTCTTAAATAAATATTTGCATTATTAAGTATCTCTTCATGAAGCATTAAAATAACGCTCTAATAAATTAATAAAATACAATTAGATTCTGAGAAAAACAATATGTAAGTACTAAATTGCTTAATTATCAGCCCAAGCTATAGCTCAAATGGCATGGCACAAATTCTTGATAACTCAAGTCCAAGTTGTTCAGTAGGCGGATATATCTCTACTCAAAACAGTCACACTAGCTCAACTGAGTCAACTCGGTGTCACTTAAATTACAGTGATGTATCAATTCATGCGGTATCAATCAAATATTCTTAATTTTGAATTAGTTAGTCATAAGGTAATCAAAACGTAAGGTTAATTAGTTCCTTTCACTCAAAGATTAGATCCCTCTAGAAGTACATTTTCATAACTATTTATAGTGAGTGGGATAGCATTGCGACATGAAGATTCCAGACCGAAAGGTAAAGGTTGTATGCATTGAAAAATGTATATAATACAAAAGAACTAATTTTTGGTGTACAATGAAATTAAGATTAATTGTCCTAATGACAAATTCTCAAGTAAAGGAAATATCAGATTGATTACAAATACCTACCGAGCTTTAGCTAACCTTTCCTCTAGAAGTTTAGGATCACTAATTTAGATCAATTAATTGGTGTAATTAACACCTCAAGGAACTTCGGAACTTCTATATAATTCGCCTGTCATCCCCATGCATGCAATCAATTTTTCTTGTCCCCGGACTCCCATTTACTGTCCATAGATGAAGTGAACATAAAATCCATACTATTACTGCTGCTGCTCCCTGAATTAAACATTGCATCAGCCAAATCCACCACCGGAAACTCAACGTCTTTACCGTAACGAGTGGTCGTCGTGATTGATGTACCTACACCGTCACCGTCACCATCACCGCGGCCACCACTGCTGCTTCCTCCACCTCTCGCGTTGAAGTCCATGGAGAGCCATGTTCCTAAGGGTTGAGTGGTTACCGCATGAGTTTGGGTCATAGTCTCTTGCTTAATTTGATCAGATGGTGGTAGACTTGAGGGTGCAGTGGACGACATATGACATGTATGGTCACCTCTGTACATTACTTCAAATGTTAAGGGATCATTGTCAAGCCTCTGAACTTGCTTCTTGGCTGGGCAATTGTATAACTTTTGGTGGGTACACCTATAGTAGCCCCTAAATTCATTGAAACACATCATATAGTTAATTAATTTTACGCTTTGATCAATTCTTTGTGAAATACGTAGATGAAATAAAAATAAATAAGTAAATAAACAACAACAACAACAACAACAAAATTTTACTAAATAGATGATACTTAAATTTCAAGATTACGAATACATAATTTAACATCAAGTTGACGAATCCGTGGAAAGAACTAAACACAATATATCAGCTTTGGCTAAGTGCTCAAGAGATCAAAGGCAAGGACCGAAAATGCATGTTAGTATCCATTGATCAATTATAAGTTGGCTATATCCCAATTGAAGATTTAGACTAAAGAATACATATGATCGACTATGATATTGAGGTAGACATTGTCATTTGACCAATAGAACATTCTCAGGTCATTGCCTATCCTTGGACAGGAGTCTGCCCATTTACCAAGCATCTAGCAACTTGTGATCATGGGAATATATTAAAGATCATTTGCCAATTAAGTTCCGGTCAAAATTAATTGATGTTGCTGACCAAGTCAATTTCTGGTCAACTTTTGAATATTTCATAAGGTAAAAGCTAGCAGGAATAATATGACGCTCACCAACTTGAATCAAATTGGTAAGAGCTTAATCTTCTAGTTAATCACTGAAGCTATAACTAGCACACATAGCATTCCTGGTAAAACCCAAAAAGTTCTTTGTAAAATGTAGAAGCTTGCTTACTTTTCAACTGAAAATGTCAAATTAATTTTCCATTTTTGAAACCAATACAATAGAAGAAATCATAAATCTTTGTTACAAAGTGAATTACGTACCTTGGGAACCTGCAGCCCATGATCTCCTTCTGGCCGTATTTTCGCCACGTGAAGCCATCCTCCGGTGGGATTTCAGTATTCCCGATCCGAGGTGCCGGCACGGTCAATTTACGAATTTCCCCATCGTCCCTCCTACATGTTTATTTAAGTAATTAGATGAATGTAGGACCACTAATCCACAGTAGCTCAAACTATAGCCACAAGTACAATACATGCACACATGAAGTTGCTAAGCAATTTACAGCTAGCTAGCTCGTCTTGTACAGTAAAAGACATATGAACGTAGAAAATGCATTCTATGTTTAAAGTCGTTATCCCAGAAGCAGCATGGTAATGCTACTCTGCTTACCCAACATTTTCCTCAATTCTTGTTCGCAATTTACTAAAGCCCATTTTTTAATTAAACGCCAATAACTATTAGGTTGTGAAATTAATTTAATTCGATAAAAAATATTTAATTAATTACCTTCTTCGTGGTCTGCTTTGTGAGGACGAAGCAGCATTCAGTTCATGAGAAACGATTGCCTGATGGATTTGGCCGTGAAGTACGTCAGCTCCTGAATCCCTCATATCGGTTTGAGTAGCAGCAATACTCTTTTCGGATGCAAAACGCTGCGTTTGGATGTGAAGATCCTCCATTGCCTGTGTGTAATTACACCTCAGCCATTCGTGCAAGCTCGCATCGATCTGCTGCTGCTGCTGCGCTACATGAACGTATGAACTCATTGGATCATGTTGTGCAGCACTACTACTCTGCAGCCTCTCCCTTGCTGCACCGAAAACCCTGATTATCTCGTCCAAGGATTTCGAAACGGTTTCGGGTCGGCTTGGCAAGTTGGGAAGGTTTGATTCCAGGTCTCTAGCCAAGTTGCAACCACGGTGAATTAAAGAAACGGTTTCACTAATGTTATCCATGGTTTGCTTGGTTTGGCTTGTCGTATTGTTGAAAATGTTGTGGTGAAATTTAAAAGGGTAGCGAATGTAAGCTGTGGTGAGGCTTCTGTGCTGGTGCTCCATTAAAAGATAGAGAAAAACTAAAGGTTGATGGAAAGTATTCAAAGTATTTATGTTTCTTCTACACGGTACACAAGATTATTTGAAACTGGAAAGTATGCATGTATGACTTGGTCATGGTCTACTTGAGGGTTTCAGACTTTCAACCACTCTTTCTTCCGCTTTGGTCTAGAAGAAGACCTGCTAGCTAGCTTCTTCAATATTTTCAATTCCTTGAAGCCAATTTCGTTTGGACTCCTTTTTAGCTAGGTTTGAAGCTTTTACTATATTTAGATGTTAATTGAGAAAGTATCATTGGGTTTTATTAACATGACCATTGGGGGAACATGTTACTCAACAACCGTCTTTGAAACCCTTGCCCAACGTCTAGGGCACTCTGATATTGGTCAACTTTTATGTGAAGGAGAATGGATGCTGCCCAATCATCATGGTCAAGATTCCATGGAATTCTAGATGGAGTACCCACTTCCCGGACTCTCAGTTATTTCCATGAAAGAACATAGGACAAACTCGAACTTTAGATCGGGGGCGGGCTGCTGCTTGTTGCAGTAAGAAAAATATTTAATTAATATTTGAAAACCGTATCCTACCAAATACAATATCTCATTTAATGTGATCATGTCGTTTCTCTTAATCGATTAAGGATTCATCGATTAACCTCATCCTCAACATTTGCTATTCTATCCTTATCAACTACTTCGGCAGCAACAAACTCATTTAAAGAATCTCCTTGGCAAAATTTTGTTAAAATTTTTTTCACCATAATTGACATTTTACTCAACCGGACAGAAATGTAGTTAAATTTCAAAAGGGATCTATAAGATACCATTTGATTGGGTAAACAAGGAGATCCATGTGCCATAAGAAAATGTCCGCCCTTTTTAAACCGCTATTTATATAGAAAGGCTCCTATAATCCCACAAACATTTCATATGCCTCCTATATATGGAGTGTCTTCTCCGGCTTTAGATTAGTTGCAAGTCAAAGTCTCGTAACATGTAAGATTTTTTCTGGACTACTGGAGGAAACATCAAATAAACAACCCTATGGGATTTTTGGCATGCAGACGAATGACAATAAATATGACCCGGACAAATAGCAAACATAAATTAGGGACTTGGGGTATGTATGTGAAAGTTCCCTTCCCAAGACGTTTATGTTCATCAATTTCTATTTATTATTATTTTTTCTGATGAAAACAATAAAAGTGACATTCTGTCTTCACTTTCATAAATTGACCCGATCAAAAAAATATCATAGTAAGGTAAAATGTAAAATCTTGCAAAAGAAAATAACAACTGTATATGTAATAGCAACTAATTGAAAATTTGTTATCAAATTGAAGTAATTCTCCTCAATCACTTTGGACGTTGAATGCAACTCTAGGATCCCTTTAGGTTTTCCAAAGGATAAGTTTGATGATAATTCCAATGGCCTTTACTTTTGTGAGTAAAAGACTAGCACTATGCTCACAGCTACACCCGCCAAGAACAAATATCATGCATGCAAATTTCTTAAGCTCCGCTTCCGCCGGAACCGCCATCGATGATTACTGTTGCCCCCAACCGTCATCCTCTTTCTTCTTCTCATTCAGAAACAATGCTCGGTTTGCCAAGCTCTCAATTCTAGTCCAACGTCTCATTCGGTACCGATCATAACCATCAAATCAGTAAACATGGCAATGGCTACGATTAATGGTAGTGAACTAGTGAAGTGCTCATGGTCGCCGGCAGACCTAATTGCTAACAAGAGCTTGCCATCTGTCGACTCAACCAAGCAGAAAAAACTATCGCTATATATTTTTGTAAGATTGTCCATCATGGTCCATTTTTGAAATGCGACGTTGAATTTTATTTATTTATTTATTATTATTATTATTTTTTTATACAAATGCGACGTTGAAGGTAGCCAATCTTAATTTCACGACGAAGTGACAAACCCACCCACCCATAAAGACAATTTTATACTATATAGGCAACATCACCGTATCACATTCACTAGGTCCAATGATATGAATAGTAGCTAGCTAGAAGCCATGATTATGAGTAGGACTATGAGCCAATGATAGATTGATAGGTGTTCTCCCATCACGTTATTCATTAGATATAGCTTGTCCATAACTGAACTCCAATTATTTCCACTTCTGTTTAGATCAGTTTTATTTGGTTGGTTCAATGTTTTCCGTCAGGGAAAAGAATCCCAGACAAGATTTGGTCCATTTTAGCCTTGCTGTCTTATAAGAATATAAGCTGTATTATTGTCTAATGTGAATTGGGAGGTGCATTACATATAGTGATATAACACGGTACTCAGTAAAGGTAAAGAAAAAATAATGTACTGTTTCTTTGATAAACAGTACTCTATAAAACTTTATATTTACTAGCCTCTCACATTCATATAACTGAGAAAAAGTAAATACAAAGTTGCCTTTATATACACCGAAGGGAACAAATTAAGTGTTTTCAGTGGCAGTCTCATAAGGATGTCGATGATGATATCTCTGGGTAGATCAATAATCAACTCTGTCTTCTTCTTCGTCTTTCGGAAGCAGTACTTTCTCATTCTCTCGGTCCAGGCCATCTTGTAACTGAAAGATGAGCAACAGAGCGCATTTCACTTCCTTTATATAGTGATGTTCTCTTTTAGATATTGCGGTATATTATTGTGGCAATGTCTCTCATATGAGCATGGGCAAGCAGCAGGCTAGGGGCATAGATATATTATTAGCAAGATAAAGGCAACATCACTATATAAGGGCATCTCCCATGGTAGGCTAAAAACCTATTTATGGCCTTCACCCCCTCCCACCGTAGGCTATATCCCAAATGCCAAGAAAAAAATTTGTCCTTCTCAAATATGCTAGGCCAAATTTGGGCTGAGAATTAGTAAGCCAAATGTGGGACCCGCTGCCTTTTGTTTTTTTTGTTTCATTAATAACATGAATTTCACATCGAAGAAAATTCATTTTTCCTATATACATGAGTTATTATAGTTACTAAATATTAAAATTACATCATTGTAAATATCTTGTTGAGATCTTCAATATGAGTCCAATATTTGATATGTTTAGAATTTTTAAAATAAATGTGTAACCATTAATTTTTTTGATATACTTATTTTCATTTAACTAAATCTACTAGTTTTATTGATAGCCTCGTCAAAACCATACTCGGAAATATATTCTGAGCTCGGAAATTAAATTATAGCCGTTAGATGTGATGATATTTGATTTTGGCCTACAGAATTTGGCCTACGGTGGCAGCACTGTTTTTTGTTGGTAGGCTAAAAAAGCATATTAGAGGGAATATTCTGTTTTTGGTAGGCTAAAACCATTTGGCTTTTAGCCTACCATGGGAGATGCTCTTAAAGGAAGTGAAATGTGCTCTGTTACTCAATCTTTCAGTTGCAAGATGGCCTGGACCGAGAGAATGAGAAAGTACTGCTTCTGAAAGACGAAGAAGAAGACAGAGTTGATTATTGATCTACCCAGAGATATCACCATCGACATCCTTATGAGACTGCCACTGAAAACACTTAATTTGTTCCCTTCGGTGTGTCTATAAGACCTTGTTGAACAGACTCGACGATCCCCTCTTTGTTAACTTACTTACTACTACAAATGCAGTTGCAGAAGTTCCACTTCAACTAATGTCTCTTACCAGATCGGAACTTTTTGGTCATGTTAAAATGGAGGCAATGGAGTACGATGGCGAGGCCTTGACAGCAGAAGAAAACAAGCACGCCTCGCAGGTGTTTGCCTCCTTGAAACCATTCTCAATGAAATATCGACTTTTGTTACTACAACTTATTTTTCTTTAGTGAAGAGTCTGAAGAACATCCATACTTCTTGTCCAATCCTCTCCGCGGAGAAGTTCTAAAGCTCCCAGCAAATAACTTTCCTTCTCAAGAGAATCGTTTTCATCTCTCGTACGGTATGGGGTTTGATACTATAACCAACACCCACAAGATTGTTTGCATGTCCTCAAATTTTAAAGAAGACTACCTAGGGGCTCAAGTTCTTGCATTGGGCACAAGGTCATGGAGAGAGATACCCTCTTTGCCTCCTTGTTATTTAGGTGAACAAAAGATATGTGCACATGGAGATATGCATTGGTTGAGTGATAGTGAAGGATTCTCGCAGATTATTTCTTTCGACTTCACGAAAGAGGAGTTCTATTTGACTCCCCATCCCACCTCAATACCTTCGAATCTTCTTCCTTACATCCACTTACTTACTTGGAGAGGATCTATTCCCATTGCGTACGCTTCATTATTGGATACGTCTATTAAGATTTGGGTGTTGAAAAAATATGATACCAAAGAGTGGGCATGCGCACCGGATTACTCCATAAGCATCCGAAATGATGTAGCAACATCGAAGTACGGACTGTGGCCTCGATTAATTGCTGATGAATATAGTTCACTAACTTATTGTGAATGGGAACATGGCATATTTTTCATGGAAAAACTTGGTGAGAACATATTCTTTTTGGATCTAAGAGGAGTTTCCAAGAAATACCCAACTGGTGGATGTCCTCGGAAGCATGTGAAGATCGTCGGCTATGCTTGGAGCTTCATTTCCTTATAACATTATGGCCAATTGGAAGTAGAAGAGAAAGCAGAAGCAGAGAAGTATGGGATGCAACCTAGTTTCTTACAAAATTTTGGGCAATGTTTTGTTGGTGCTAAGAAGATCGAAAGGGTAAAACAGTGATTATGGCGACTTGTATAAGAACTTCAAATTTGATTTTATGAATGTCTACATATTATTTTTGGAAAATGATTTGTGGCCTCAATGAGGCCTGAGATTTATGGCCTCAATATTAGGTGTCATGCCATGTCACCTACACACATCACCTATTTGTCAAATCATGTCATGTAATTCTTGAGAAAAATACAATTTTAGCCTTCCAAAATCTAATGACTCTAAGTTATTTTGATTTTTTTTTTCTAAAAGAAAAAATTATTTTGGTTTTTTTTTTCTTTCTTTTCATTACATTCATGCTTAGATTTAAATAACAATGTCAAGAATAGAAAAAATTTCATGTAATTCAATCAATAGATTTGCACATACATTTAATCAATAGATTTGCATAACACATGTATATGAGTTCAACCTTTGTTGCGTTTCTGTAAATTTTGAAAATATAATGTGAAAAATACATAGTTATATCATTATATATGTTCTTATGTTCATTCTTTTCTCTTTATGTAGCTAGGGTTTAAACGTTATATTTTAGTTTATTATTTTCTGTTTGTTTATTTTCCTTATATTTAGATTGTAAATGATAATTAATGACTGCTACTAACATAAATTTTTTTTTTCTTACCTCTTAATTTAGACATATGTATTTTCTAAATTCAATTTATTAATGCTTTTTTTTTTGGATGAAATTAATCAATAAAGTTATTGCCTATTTCTTGACACCTAATTGACTAATTCAATATATTTATGCTATTTGGAAAGAAAAATGATAGGAAAGAATTTAAATAAATGAAGAAAAATATTGGTTAAAGAATTTATAGACATATTTCTTAAATTAATACATAATTAATAGCTGATTTTTTTTAGTCACCTAATTAAATTCATTAATGTAATTGATTCACCCCTAGCATCTAAAAGGAAATATAAAAGGGTAAAGTTGGTGTTGCAATAGTATGATGTGGCAAGATATATTATGTGAAATTGAAAATAAAATTAGTATTTGCTTACATGACATGACACCTAAGATTTGAGGCCATAAATCTTAGGCCTTACTGAGGGCATATATCATTGCCCATTATTTTTTTAGAAAATTACAAAGAAATGTATGACTAAATTGTTTTGTACATATAAGGCCACTTTATGGCCCAAAATTATCAGCTCATTTTTATGCTATACCTATTTTACCCTTAGCTATCTATTATTTAAATTTTTTGTTTTTTAAGGAATTGGCCGGTGTAAAAAGAGATGGAATAGCATATGTCCATAACAAAATGTCGACCCCTTTCAAGTTTCAACAGCCAAGGCATCAAGCTTGAAGGGCAGGCCACTAGCTATTGATTAGTATTAGGGGTGGGTTCGGTTCCATTCGGTTCGGTTTCAAGCATAAACCGAAAACCGAACCGAAATGACATTCGGTGCGGTTTCGGTGCGGTTTTTTCTTTTTGGATAGTTGGCACCGAAAACCGAACCGAACCGTTCGGTTCGGGTCGGTTCGGCGCAGTTTCGGTTTTTTTTTTTTTTTTTTTTTTTTTTTTTTTGAAAACATATTTTTACCTAATATACTCCTTTGGTATCATACTCGAGAAGTTTTTGTTTCTACAAACATGTAATTATAATCTATAACAAGAAATTTACAAGTTTACTAATGCATGTTTTGTACTTCACTAGACAATAATCTCTAATTTGATACTCCATAGTCCATATAATTCAATTCATAGTCCATCAAATTCTAGCATCAATATATGAAATTGTCAAAAAATATAGAGTCCAAAGTTTATAAAAGTCCATTACATCAACACTAACCTCACAAATTAAAAATTTATAAGTCCACTAAAAGATTAAACATGAAAAAAAAAAAGAACAAACCAACATCAACATATGAATGAGGGCAATAGCATAATGTCAAGCTCGGAAAGATGAAGTCTTCGACTTTGGAGGTAACATTCTGCTCCGACTACTCCCCACTGCAGCTCCACATGACATCTTAAGCATCTCTACATTAGTATAAGAGAATAATAAAAATCAGATTAGAAAATAAATACATACAATCATATATAACATAAATATTACATTTGTCCATATGATTATTAAGGGTGGTTGTACCATTCTTCCTAGGATCAGCATAGTAAGATTTTCCACAATAATTACATTTACACTTAATTCTACCATCCACTATATCCCTCTCAAAATGATTCCAAATATCTGACCTTTCTTTCCGTTTCAACGCCTCAAGGATGCTTTCCACACTTCCATCATCTTCAAGCTGGGTTGCTTCAGTTCCTTGAACTTCCGGAGTTGCAGTAGAAGTTCCTTCATGGGGAGTTATTGGTGTTGTAGATTCACCAACACTAGTGTTGATCTGCAAAACAGAAAAACAAACTGCAATAATGTTCATATTTAAAAAAAAAAACAAACTGCAACAGATAAACTGTAACAGAAAAACAAACTGCAATAATGCCACCTTCAAAACAGAAATACAAACTGCAGAGATTTAGATTGGTACCTGAGATGAAGAAGTTGATTTCGGATTAGCACCGGAACTAGTAGCAGCAGATTTTGATTGCCTCTTCATAATGTTTGCTACTGATCACTCCTATTCAAATTCAAGGAGTTGCAAACTGCAATTAGCTTACTGCATATAAAAACAGTAATATATAGTCTACTATAAAAATTGCAAAATCACATCAGAACATCACTATAGAACATGAATAAGAGTATGAAACTATGAAATATGAACATTGAATACCAAACCTATATCCCAATTCCCAACCTCTACAAGCAAACAGATCGTAATAAAAGTAATAACTCCAAATCGATTCCATACACAGATAAGAGATTGCCTCTTCACAGTCTTACTCCAAATCATCGATTCTATACTCCAAATCTTCGATTCTATACACAGATAACAGATTGCCAACAAAAATCATCTTTACGAGTCATCGATTCTATACACAAATCACTAGTGTCCAAATCGATTCTATACACAAATCATCGATTCTATACACAGATTGCCTCTTCTTATAAGTACTCCAAATCATCGATTCTAATCATTCTATACACAAATCATCGATTCTAATCATTCTATACACAAATCATCGATTCCATACACAGATAAGAGATTGCCTCTTCACAGTCTTACTCCAAATCATCGATTCTATACTCCAAATCTTCGATTCTATACACAGATAACAGATTGCCAACAAAAATCATCTTTACGAGTTACCGAGTGTCCCAGTCACCTTACCGGCGTAAAGAATCGGATGAGGGGACCGGAGGTGGAGGACCGGAGGTGGCTTGCTCGCTTGCTGCTGTGGAGGAGAACGATCAACGATGGGTGTTTGTCGGTCTGAGTCTCTGAGAGACAGGTCGTTAGTCGCCGAGTCGGTCTGAGAGAGAGAGGTCGCCGATCTGAGAGAGTTAGAGGGTGGGTTGACTGGGTTAGAGTGCGAGCCTGAGGAGACTGAGAGTGCGAGCCGGAGACAGAGATCGCTAAGGAGAGGTCGCCGATCTGAGAGAGTTAGAGGATGGGTTGACTGGGTTAGAGTGCGAGCCTGAGGAGACTGAGAGTGCGAGCCGGAGACAGAGATCGCTAAGGAGACTGAGACTCTGAGAGTGCGAGCCTGAGGAGCGACGGAGCGACGGAGCGAGAGGGTGGGTAAGGCGAGAGTGCGAGAGCGAGAGTGCGAGGGACCGAGGGTTAGGCGGAATAGGCGATAGGGGTGGGAGACCGAGAGGATTAGGCTGGCGGTCTGACCGAGTGTCCGAGTGGATAGGATTAGGTCATTTCTCATTACTCATTAGGGTAAGTTAAACCCTATTAAAAAACGACGACGTTTTGGAGGTTGCGGTGCGGTTTTGCGGTGCGGTTTGCGGTGCGGTTTGCGGTGCGGTTTTTCGGTTCGGTTCGGTTTCATCAGTGGCAAAACCGAAAACCGCACCGAACAGATTCGGTGCGGTGCGGTTTTTTCCAGTTCGGTGCGGTTTTTTTCGGTGCGGTTTTTTTCGGCTGCGGTTCGGGTTTCGGTGCGGTTTTTTTCGGTTTTCGGTTTCGCGAACCCACCCCTAATTAGTATGACATTCAGACGACTCTTGTGATTTCACATCAATTGGTTTCGTGTCCTATATAGTCCTATACAAAGGAGACTACTCTCCTCCCATCCTACGTACGGAGGGTCTTCTCCGGCTTTAGAAAAACATTAGCCATATTATTAGCCGCAAGTGAAAGCCTTGTAATATGTTTTTTCTGGATTATAAGTATTGATCAAATAACCATGGGGGAACGTGAACACCAGTGGCAAATGACTACTATCAAACCACTATAATGTAGAGTATGTGAACCTTTACTTGCCAAGAAATTTTGATTTCTTCAAGCAAGCGGCCGGATATATTAGATTTTTTTATAGATTTTTTCATGCTTCGATGATCGATTTTTTGTCTTTTAAAGACATTTCTTTACTAGCTAGCTCTAATTTCATGTTTACGTGATATTCCTAGTCATAGCACTATGACTCTTCGTCTCTTACAATTGGTGTTGCTTTAGTAGCTTCATCATTATACTTTCAATAGAGAGTTTATTTCATGCAATGTCACATTTCATTTAAATTCATTTATTTTTAAAAGCGAAAAGAAAGATAAGATTGATAATTAATTTTTTTTTTCCAAGAATGACATAAAGTTGATTCAATTAATACTAACGATGGAGTTTTCATAGTGTTACAATATAGGTAAAAGGCCGAAAGAGATACTGATGTAAAAAACTAGGATAAATTAGGTAAATTAGGGAATAAGAAAAGATCAGAGAATCTACATTTGGTCCATTTTTGTATAAAGATTAAGAGTTAGTGTGTGATATTATGAAAATTCCTTTTATAATATTAGCTAGTTTGGAAACACTGTCTCTGTTTCACCGTGAGAAATTTGCCAAATCCTCAATCATATTATTCCCTCATCATTCCTTTTGCTTAGACTTTGTCAGAGAAAGTGACAGAGACACAAAGACAAAAACATGGGTCACAGAGAGAGCACCAAGTATGATCTTCATTCAAATGGGTTTATAATCATTTTGATGCTAGTGTACTTAAACACCTTGGTGGATGCTTCGATCCATGAATACCAAGATGACACCTTTATACGTCGTTCCAATTCATTCTTCTTCCATGGCGGAAGTGAGGGTCTCTATGCTTCCAAAATTCACTCTGGTAATGACAAACTCGCTTCTGAAGACAAGACCATTGATGGCAAGTCCTTTATCAGGTAGATCAAAGCTGCCCATTTTTATTTTTTCATGAGCCAAATTCATAATTGATATGATATGTTTGTTTAGGGAAAAAGAAAGTTGGGTTCTTTTTCTTGATAATAATTTAGATTGTGAAGAATTGTACTTTTAAGCTCCAGAGAATATGGTTGTGTTTGTATATCTAGAGATCAAATGTGCAATACCACATTCAGTGATTGGTTTCACATATGATGGTATGCAATGTAGGGTAAAAAGAATGAATTTTGATGGTGTATTAAGTTGTTCTCTATGGATTTTACAAGAACATAATGTATGTTACTTATGGCTATTCTATTGGAGTTGCATTAGTGTAACGATGTTTGATCAAAATGAGGTCTGTATAGATTTGTGTGTATAAACTAAACAGTTCAGAAGGGTTGATCCTTCTTTGTCATATGTAAATTCAGGTTTGAATCTATCACCTTTCGAAGGACCAAGGAGTCTGCTGAAAAGAAGAATGAGATGCAGCAGAGAACTGGCTTGGTTGAGGCTATAGTACTTGAGGTTAGAGACAGGGAGAAGATTGGGGGTTCTTATTTGAACTCTGAGGCAATATGCTGTACCCCGGAGCTCTCCAAGGATGGTTCGTGCAAGGTGGGAGAGGTTATCATCCAGCAAAAACCCGACAACCCTGATGGGCCAAAAAGGATGCAGACCTTCTTTGAGGGGAAAAATGAAGAGACCAACATGGAACTTCAGACTATTCAGATCAACAGAACTGGAATGTACTATCTTTATTTCATGTTTTGTGATCCAGAACTTGTTGGCACATCAATTAGTGGAAGAACTGTTTGGAGGAACCCGGATGGTTATTTACCTGGAAAGATGTCGCCGCTGATGACATTTTTCGGCCTCATGTCTTTAGCTTACCTTGTCCTTGGTCTTTTCTGGTTTCTCCGCTTTGTGCAGTATTGGAAAGATATAATACAGTTGCACTACCACATCAGTGCTGTTATTGGTCTTGGAATGTGTGAGATGGCTCTATGGTATTTTGAATATGCAAATTTCAATTCAACCGGAACCAGACCAATGGGAATTACCATGTGGGCAGTAACCTTCAGTGCAGTCAAAAAAACTGTTTCCCGGCTTCTTCTTCTGGTGGTTTCAATGGGGTATGGTGTTGTGCGGCCAACCCTTGGTGGCATTACCACGAAAGTAGTACTCCTTGGTGTGATATACTTTGTAGCATCAGAAGCACTTGAGCTTGTTGAACATTTGGGAAATATCAATGACTTTTCTGGAAAAACAAGGCTCTTTCTGGTGCTACCGGTTGCTCTATTGGATGCCTGTTTTATTCTTTGGATCTTTTCATCACTATCTAAAACTTTGGAGAAGCTTCAGGTAACCGCACTTTTTTCTTGTTACATCTTTCCTTGCTATGACAGCAAACATTGGCAAAGACTGTTTCTTTAGTAATTTAACAGTTGTTCAAGGAAGGAAAGAATTTGTAGTGCTCATTAAAAGGAAGAGTTATGCAGGTGCATATCAAACACCGTATGTGTGACTCTTGTGGCCAGTGCATATGCCAGAATTAAACTTGAGAAAACCTTACCAGCTACATGACCTTACACTTACTGTTTGGCTCGACCTACATTCACATATATAATGAATAATAGGCATTGAGATTTCCATCTTTCATGTCTGCATCACAGAAACTTAGCCACAATTATTCAGTACAATAAATTTGCATCCATTCTGTATTTTACTGCCTGAACGCCTTAAAAAAACTGTGATGGTTAGAAGGTATGTTAGTGGTTAGGAATAGAATAAGATCTACTTCTATGACAACTTGAGAATGTTAAATGTTAACTGTGGATGGTAGATGTCTGTTTTGCCTATATCATGGATGGAATGATACATTAGCTTCATTTATTGAATGCGACGTTTTGTGTTTAGTTTGATGAACCAAGTGAATATGTCCCTTTGTCCACTGTATTCACAGATTCGAAGAAGCATGGCCAAACTTGAGCTCTACCGGAAGTTTACCAATTCCCTTGCAGTATCAGTATTGCTGTCTGTCGCTTGGATTGGTTATGAGGTTCGCTTTCTTTGATTTATTGTTCCTTTCTTCTTCCACCCAACTGGCTTTTTAACAGTGATCATTAATCCTCAAGTAGTTCCTGTTCAGCAATCCTCAAGTAGTTCCTGTTCAGCAAGGATGCCCAAATCTCTTCATTATCTTTTTGTTAAGCAAAGTCTATAAGCACTTTACCCTTGGGATATTGCTGTCCGCATAGTACCTTTTAAATCATTAGATCACAAACGTTCTGTATGTTCCTGTTACTGAGACTCAGAGTTGTACAACTTATGGATGTCTGAGATACTAAGCTTCTGATTTTTCTCTGTTCAGTTGTATTTTAATGCGAGTGACCCGTTGAGTGAATTGTGGCGAAGAGCCTGGATCATCCCAGCTTTCTGGGTTTTGCTTGCATACTTTCTGTTGGTAGTTATATGTGTTCTCTGGGCTCCATCTCACAACCCAACCGGGTATGTACTCTAAATCCCTGCCACCTTTTATTGCATGCACCAAGTTTCTGAATTTGCTTCAGTTGGCCTTTCGCTTGTATGGCAACCTGTAGAACTGTTAACATTAAGCACATTATATTTATTCTGAGACGCTAGTAGTACTTGATGTATTAAAATGCTTTCCCTCGGAGAGAGTTGTTGAAGGAAATGAATTTTATATGCTTGTAATTGATGCTCATATCTACACGAAAACATATCAGAAAAGAGTAAGTAGCAATTGTTTCCTCATACAGAATGTGCCAGTTTCAGTTTTCTTCAGGAATTTTTTCAAGACCTGATGAAGAGGATTTAAGTTTTGATTAATATGAGGTTTTGCAGATATGCATACTCCGAGGAGACTGTGGATGACTTTGATGAGGAGGGTATCTCGCTCACTAGTGGAAGCGGAGTTAAGGTGGCCGGCATTGACTTGGCCAGCAAGCTAGAAAGAAAGGAAAGGAAGCTATCAAGTTCAGCAGATCACCATGTGTTTCTTGGGGAAGGTGAGGAGGACAAGAGAGAGTAGTCACCCTCTTCTTTTCTAACTTCATACCATTCGAGTCTCCCTGGATATATCAACGATCATCTTAGGAATTTGGCCTCACTATTTTGTCACACCTCTTGTAGAAAGGTCTAGAGAAACAAAACGGATGAAAAAAAGAGAGAGCTTATGTCTCTGCAATAGAGAAAGCTTAATGAATTAAACCTAGGATTGTAAGGGTTCTTTTCAAAGTAGCAAAGAGTTCAGATCCTCACATGAAGCACTTCATCTGTGTTCTTGCATATAGCTAAGGTTAAGCACAAGTCTTAATGATGTGTTAGCCTTATAAATTGGGATAGAAATGACCTGATCATGATGCCAGATCTAATTGGCTTAGTTGGTGGCAATAATCAGGTACCTACTTTTTCCCCCTTTGTTGGTGGGTTTGTTGTTTGCTTGGCAGATAGTCAAGCTCAGTTGCTTTCCTTGTTTGCAGGTAAAAAGTAAAATGAAGAGTGTGGATCACTAAAACAAAAGTTACATAACCAAGAAAGAGAGTGCAACCAAAGCAAGAGAAAGATGGCCTAAAACAAGATTCCACTACTAAAACAAAAGCTGAACTGTTGTTATCAAAAGTGAAGTTGGAATATACATAGCGGAACGGTACTCTTTTTTTCCTCTACACAGTACCAAAAGTTTCTAACGATATCACATTAATCTTCTAATCTTTGTACGAATTTCTCTTATTTAAGAGATGCTCTACGCGGTTTTTGATCACTTGGAGATGAATTTTCCACATCAAAAGTTATACCTCTGCCTATTCCACATCAAAAGCTTGAAAAGCCGTGTATAAGTGTACTAATTCAGCAGTATTTCAGTTTCAGAGTACAAAGATGTACCACTAATACCGCTCCACCAAATTACGTATCTAACTATCACGTTGAAACCCCCCCCCCCCAAAGCCCTCCCTAATCTCTCCTAGGGCACTTGGCTCTTCGAAAGCAGCATGGATGACACGAGCCTTTGGTAATTTGGCACCATAAAGAGGGCAACGTTTCCTACTAAAAAAACGCAACGCACATAAAAATCTGAAACGGCGCATTAACCTGCCTCACCAGATGTCTCATCGATCACATGGTGTCGGTGTGAGCTTAACGACAGGTGTAGTGACCACTGCCCTCCACAGAGCCGCAACAACTACCTAGCACCGAAAGTGAGTGCAAGAAATAGATAGTGTTTAGAGGCCCCCATAGATATCCAGAAACTGATCGAAACCACCGAAAAAATGCCTATCCAACCAGAAGCAGATAGGGATGTATCAACCCTGAACCAAACCCAGAAGCCGAATCTAGTGATAACCCAAAACATGTCTAACGTTACAGCAGAAGAAGATGAAACAAGAACAACCCAGAAGCCGATGCCTCCGCAAGAAGAAGAAGAAGATAGAGATGTATCGACCCAGAACCCGAATCGAGTGATAAACCAAAAGCAAAACGTGTTTGATGGAAGGGAAGAAGAAGATGAAACAATAACACCCCAGAATCCGAATCTGGAGATTCCGGAGGATATCATCACCGACATCCTGAAACGGCTGCCGGCCAAGTCTCTGGTTCGGTTCAGATGCGTGTGCAAGCCATGGGACTCTCTGCTCACAGATCCCACCTTCATCAAATCTCATCTGGAGCGAAACCGATGCTTATTCCAATCCAATCTCAAAACCAACACTCGGCTCATTCTGGCCAGGTATTGCGACACCCTTTTGTCTACCACCGACTCGGAAACCAAGAACGTTATGCAAGCAGAGGAGCTCGACTTTCCTCTGGTTAAGAATCTGCCCTATTACGTTAAGGGTCACTGTGATGGGTTGCTATGTCTGGTTATCAACGACGGCGAAGAGGGTATGCTTGTAATTTACAACCCTTCGATTCAACAGTACAGGAAGCTACCCAGCCCTGCGGGGTTTCGAAGCACTAGGGAGGCGATTGGGATTGGTTATGATAAGACTAAACAAGATTACAAGGTTGTCAGAGTGCCATCAAACTATTGCAGGATGAAGGTCCCTGGTTACAAGCCTAAAGTTGAGGTCTTGGAACTCAAGTCCAATACTTGGAGGCAAATCCCAGAGGAGGACACACCTCCTTATTTCGTCGAGCATATTTTTCAGGCTACTGAGGTGAATGGTGGGCTGTATTGGTTGGTTGAGGACCATCATACCGCTAGCTGTGTGATTTTGAGGTTCGATTTGGCTGAGGAGAAGTTCAGGGTGATTGCGCCGCCTCCTGATGAGTGTTCCAGGAGCATAGCCTGGATTGGACCTTTGAAGGATTGGCTGTGCGTGGTGCACACTAGAAGGTTGAGTGATGTGCATGTTTGGGCTACAAAAGATGACATGACTTGGACAAGGATCATAACTACTTCCAAGTTTCCGAAGATTCCAGGGAGAGATCCGTTTATGGATTCGTTTCGGTATATGCCATTGTGTTATACTGAGAAAGGAGCTGTGCTGATGAGTGTTAGGGGGGAGAATTTTCTTACCTTTGATCACAGGAACAATGTGTTTGAACGTGTGGACATCCGTGGCGCCAAGCATTGGCTGCAGGAGACTCTGTATTGCGAGAGCCTTGTTTCGCCGGGTGTTGGTGTCCACCAGACTGAGGCGGCTAGGGGTTCTGGCTCCGGTGTCAATCTTCTTCCACGTGATGACCAAGCAGAGGAAGAGGATGATGGGGAGGCCGAAAGTAGCAGCAGCGTTCTGCGGATGATGGCTAGTTTGAAGAGGGAGCTCGCCAACTTGTTGGCTTGTACCGTTGGCCTCAGGAATGCACAAGGATGAGAAGACTTGTTCTTGTCCTTACTTTTATATCAGTAAGGCCAGCTCTGTTTTTATTTGCCTCTGCCTGTTGTTTGTTTTGTGGTTGTCAATCTTTAAGGCTTTTGCTTATATAAGAAAGTAAAGAAACACAGACACCTACCGGCTCAATAATTGAGTCAACGATGTAATGGTCAAGTCATCTTTCACACTAGCTATGGACGGTTTACTTCATTCATCTTCATCTGGGTTGAATTGTCAAGTCAACTTTTCATATATGCAATAAGATGTTTTGTTGCTTGCATCTTCGTGTGGTTAAATTGGTAGATTTTTACTTCCATGCCTCCTATCTAAACAACACAAAACATCATCAACTTTGGGAAGAATCATGTCAACTAGATCGCGACGGGAATTGTTAAATTCAGAGACCAACTTCTAGATCTGAGTCATGAAAGCAAATAATATGATAATAGTGATGTAGATGCAACAAGTACTATTCCAGATTAAAGAAAATGTACACTATCCACTTGGAGAAGAAAATGATAACTTGAAGAAAATATAGGGTCAAAGATTCTATTTGCTCATTCATCAAAGAATTCCTGTAAATTCAGGACTTGAGAAGATTCAAACCCTACTTTTAGATTTCCTCTTTCTGACAAGTTCTGGAAAAGTATATAATCAATGATTCACAAAATTGTTCTCCTGACCCAATTTTTAGGAGGGTATATGATCAGAAAAAGAATGAATGTCACTGTATGCTGAACTGTTTTGTTTGTGCCGGAGCTATCACTAATTCAAGTAGCCTCAGGTTCAGACTTCTTCAACCTACGATAGAAATGTAAAACCCTAATGAATAACAAAACCAACAGTCAACTTTTTCAATGATATGATGTTTAGTCTGACAGGAGATAAAAAGACCTGAGGGAGGCTCATCAGCTCGAAAACAGCTTTCTTGGGGGTCAGTTCATTGTCAATAATCCGAGCTACTGCAGTCAAAACTGGCATCTTGACGTTATATTTCTGCGCTAGCGCAATCACTGCTCCTGCTGTCGATACACCTTCTGCCACCTAGTGAATACAAAACATTCAGTTACCACAACCATCTAAGCACAATTTCAACTTCTTCACAGGTACATCATAATATTCTTAGGCACCTGATTCATGGAACCAAGTATGTCATCAAGTTTCTCCCCTGATCCAAGACGAACCCCAACTGTTCTGTTTCTAGAAAGGTTTACAAAACATGTAAGCATAATATCTCCAATTCCAGATAGACCAGTGATTGTTGTCGGCTTCGCACCCATCTTCAGGAGATAAATTGGAAAAGAAAAAATAATGAGACAACAGCAGCTAAGCCCAATCAAACAATTGATTTCAACGAGCAGCGTGAATCAAACATGACAGAAAGGTAACTGGAAAATATAGGAACCAAGACAAGATCCAGGTGCATAAACTCCAACTCAAACCAGTAGGAAATATAGTCACCAAATTTTACACACACACACACACACACACATGTATATATCAATAACAACTATACATAATACCACATCCAATATCCAACATAGAGAAAACATTGTTTTTCTTTGTTATCACTATCTATCTTATGGTGTGTTTGATAGGGTAAGGTACCTTAGTTGCCAGCCATCTTATCTCTGAGCATCCCTGTGAAACAAGAGCGGCCTTAGAATTATTACCAAGATTCATCCCATCCACAATACCTGCGGCTATTGCAAGCACATTCTTGAGAGCACCTGTAACTTCTACCCCTGTGACATCACTGGAATTTATCAGAGGTTATGAGCTGGGTCTGTTACTTGAATGATTATATTGTTTCTCACATTGCACATAGGACCCTGGTTATGTGAGATTTGAATACAGTTATATACAAACTGACAGCATCAAATTGTATGCATAGGAATTGTAGTTAATGTAGTGAGTTGATGAAGTTCCACAACCTTGAAGTGCTGATTCTTAGATAGCTAGAAGCTAGTAACTGCTGAACTGCATTAGCCAATTTTTTGTCTTTTGACGCTACCACCATCGCTAAAAAAAAGAAAGAGGTAAAGGCAAAGCATGATTAGTACCTCTATAGCATGTAAAAGCTGAACTCAAAGTTATTGATTTGATACAGTTATTGCTTATTTAACTCACCTGTTGGTAATTTGTTCATCAGCTCCAGAGCAAAAGAAGGCCCTGATAGCGCAATGAAAGGCTGGCGAGGATTCTTCAATGCTTGGGGGATGATCTGAGACATTGTCCTCAATGTATTGAGCTCCAAACCCTTGCTAACAGATATGAACGGCAACTCTGGATATACATATTCCGCAATTCCCTCAAGAAACGATGCGCTGAACTGCAACATCACAGACAAACTTCTGAAGGTGCGATTTTTCAAGAGTTTACCAACCAGTCATTGAAAACATCACAAGATTTATACAAAAACAGATCACAATGGAAAAAACACAGTACTAAAATAAAGGAATGGGACTGATCACCTGCACAGGGACTGCATGGAGGCAATAGTCAGCATTAAGCAAAGCAGCTTTGGCATCAGTGGTTGCAATCACATTCTCCGGTAGCTTATGTTCTGGGAAGTACTTACTGTCATCAAAACAAAACCCGAATTACATTTCAAAAAGAAATGAATGCTTCCACGTTTAAAAAAACTTATCCTTGGCCCTGCATACAACTCTTACCCATTATAATGGTTCTCATTAATAGACTGACAAACTTGAGCATCACGCACCAGCATGTTAACTTCCATCTGATCCTTTCTATCTGCAACGTGGGCCGCCATCGCCGTCGCAAAAGACCCACCTCCGAGCACCACCACCTGAAACAAAACAAAAAAAAAAACGAAACCCAAATACTAAAAATAGTAAAATACTTGGTTTTATATAAAGCCAACATCTTTTGACAACGAAGTACAAACAAGGATTGACCTTGTTAGTGCGTTCAAGAACATCTGTCTTGTTCTTGGAGCGCAACGACCGGGACCACCGGACAAGCTTCTCCCAGGCCAGCCGGACGGCTCGGCGGCGGTCGCGGGTCGGGTCGGGGAATTCGGGTTGGGGAGCGGCGGCGCAGCAAGTGGTGGGTTGGGAATGGAGGGTGGGGTTGGTATAAAGGTTGAATCTTTTGAATTTGAGATTGTGGGGAAGGGGGCGGGTGGGGTTTGAGCTCGGAGGAAAGAGTGGGTTTAGAAATGGTGGCGGTGGCTCTAGCAGCGCCGCCATTGTTACGGAGAGGGAGAGAGTGAGAGAATATGGTTTATCTCTGTTTTTATGGTTGGTCCCTCCCTCCCAGCTTTGGAACTGTTCTATCCGCTGTGGCAGATGGAGAATATGGTTAATTACTTAATAATAATAAAAGATGGTAATTGGGATAGGAGTATGGTTCGAGTTCGGCTCATTTTTAGCTCGTAAATAATAAATTTGTATCGATTCTTTTAGCTACTAGGTTTTTAAATACATCGATTGATATAAAGATAAAGAAAGTTAGCTGGATTATGAGTTACCTTGTTGTATCTTCGCCGTTGTAAACCTATTTTAGAGTAAATTCAATAAGTTTTTGGCGTCAACTTTGATCATATCCATTCCTAATTTAGGACGCTAATTAAAATAAACTTCAATGAATAAATTAGAAAGAAACAAGTGAAAAAATATTTTAAAGAACAATTTTATGATTTTTAGCTATCAATAGCTCGAAAGTAATCACGAAAAGTCGGAGCGAAACAGAAACATAAACTTAGGTTTCGCGAGCAGTGCGACGGCGTCTCTTGGCTCCGATCTGCAGTAGGGCACTCATGCGTCGTTTCTTCCGGACAAGGGAGGACGAGACTTCGATCTCGGGTGAGACGGTGGTGAGTTGATCGGAAACGAGTCCAGTTTTGGACTTTGGTTCTTTAGGGCTGAGCTTGAGGTCGACGACAGTGGTTGGTATCAGGCTCGCAGAGTTGGATTGCTTTTTCATTTGGAGCGAATCGACTTCTTTGGGCGGAAGGAGTGCGGCTTCGGACTTTGAAGCGGGTAGTGTTTTAGCGGCGGAGTCTTCTTTACTGGCTTAGACCAAAGGCAAGGTCTTTTCCAACTATCCTGATGGGCAGAGTTGCATCTCGGAAGGGTCAGATCCCGGTTTTGGGTGTGGGAGTCGATGGGTTGGGCAGCGGGCTTATGGGCCTCTGTCGATCTGGGCTGCAATGCAGTCTGGAGAACTCGGCCAAGTTTCCTTTTTCTTTTACACTTGGGTTGGGCTTGGGTTTGGGCTTTTTGGGAGGTGGCATGTCTTGCTCTTTACCTTGTACTTGTTCCTACAATGTTGCTATGGCTGGGTTGAGTGTTGCAACGTACACCAAGAAGGTCTTAGGCGTCAAGATGTTCAAACCAGTGGTTCCATTTTAGGGCGGTGTAGGGTTAGAGATATTTTTTTCAAATATGTATTTTGTTTTCTGCAGTTCCTTTAGGATTTTAGTTTTTTAGATTTTAGTCATTTCATTTGAGCATCGATCTGCAATATGAGGGGTCTTTAGACCTCTCAAGCTTGATCGAATGAGGTCGTATGATTTAATATCAATAAATTAGTCTTCCGTTGCTCTAAAAGAAAAAAAAGAAAGAAAAAAAAGCTCAAAAGTAATGTTTCTAGATATATGAGTTGTTGGAGTGAAAATAGATTTTTAAAAGTGACAAGCAATAGTTACACACTTCTGATCCTCCAATTAACCAGAAGTGGTTAAACCAAGAGTGTTGTCCAAGACGTGAATAGCATGGGGTACATCATGTAAAGGCTAGAATGCTAGATTAACTAATTTCAGAGTCCTGCTTGAAGCAAAGTTGAGGACAGATCACAATTTTAGTTTGTGCTATGATGAGTATGATCTCCTAGTTCCAATTCGACTCATTGCTAGCTGTAGGATTCCTATTTCATTGGAAGAGATATCAAATTATGCAAGATAAATAACAAGAACCAAACACGTACACCACACGCAACCAACCTTTTGATGGACAAAAGGAATCAAAACCTTAGCAATATCCATCAAAACAAAAGGATCAAAACCTTGAGAAATTCTAAGGTTGACAAAACTTATTTTTCCTAAATCCAAACCTCAATCCAAATCCATGTTGTGATCATTCTCTCCGCAGGCCAATCCAACCTTCTTCATCACCAACAGCTTCAAGGTACAATTTTTTCTCTTAGAGTTTGGATCTTTCTAGCTCATTTTTCATTTTCAGGCATTTGGGTCATCATGTTTGGGGTATATGATCATGAATTCTGGGTCTTTTCTGTTTTCTTAGGTGATTTGATTGGTTGGGGCCTAGGAGGAGGAGGAAAATCTCAAAATCACATATGGGGAAGCATCCAAGATGTTGTTGTGGAGATGATGGTGATCAATCCCCTATTAACAACGGAGAAAGAAGTAGGCGTAATCGGAAAAGAGCATCATCATTGTGTCATTGTCCTGCAGTTTCTTCAATATTTAGAAGGATAGGAAGATGTATGTTTGTGACTTGTTTCCCTGTCATACAATGTTTTGGATTAGATGAATGTAGACACCACCACCACCATCACCATCACCATAAACATTTTGCCGAGTTTACATGATAGCAATCTCAATTAAATTCTTTTAGTATTAGATCGTTTAGGGATGGTGTAAAAATTTGAAGCTTTTGATTTGGTGTTATTTGTTTGGATCATAAAAGGGATCATTACAGAAGTTTGGCAGTAGTTTTAGTGCAGTAGTTAGTGGATCAGATGATCATGATGTTGTATAGTTATTTGTAAATATACATCTGCATTTTACCTGATAGGTGTGATATTTCATCTTCGAGTTCCCTTAGAACCTGTGTGCAATGATAACCAACTGAAGAACAAGGTTGGGATCCCTGGGAAGAACATAATTAGAAATGTACAAGATTCGGAATTTGACTTTTGTCAAAACCTACAAGTATTCAAACAAATCAAATGCTGCACTTAGCTTGGAATTTTGATCGAATTGACACGAGGATGTGATTTTTTAGAAGGCATCTCAGGGTTCTCACCTCATGAGGTGTGCCTTACCGACGAAAAGTCATCGGCTAAGAGGCTATTGCCCATGAAAAATCGTCCCCTATAAAGTCATTGCCAACGAAATTTCATTTGCTTAGTTGCGTGTCATTTTATTTCACCCTTCTATTGACAAAAATGGCGTCTGTTAAGAGGTTATAGCCTCCAAATATTCGTGAGTAAAGATGTGCGTCTTTTTTTATGAGATATCTTTACTGATTTATAAACCAGAAGAGATCTTCCACACAAAAATTAAGACATAAAAAGGAACACATCCCAGCCAAAAATCTGAGGTTCCTCCTCCAAGCACCTGTTTAGCAAACACCTGACAAAATTAGCCAAGAAATATAACAAAAACGAAGCAAGAAGACCAAAAAGAAAGTAAGCATAATCATGAAGAACTATATTGATAATACTTGCTTCTTAATACGATATATTCAGTATGCTTTCGGATGACCTAATCACCCCATGAACCTCCTTCATGATTGATGATTCCTATGTCAAAATCTCAGAGGGGAATGAAGTCATGAGCTTATGTTGAACCTATACAGAGTCAAAACAGAAGCACCTAGTTCATATAGCATGAGGTTAACAAAAAGCAAACAGGGTGATCGAAAGCAGATTGTTCTGCTTTTGCGGGCAGAGAGTAATGTTATTTGTTACCTTTGCAAGAGAAACTTCTCAGCAGATTTTCAATTTGACTCTTTGTTCTCGGGCCCACATCAACCTCTCTCGTCAAATGTGGAAGCTGATGTGATTGCCTAGAGGAACCTTCAATGGTGTGCCAGTATATATGATAAACACTTGCCAGCTGTTCCTTGTGTTCCAAGAATTAATCTGTGTTCAAGTTGAGTGTACTGATAAAGGATGCTGTAAAAGAGAGAATGTTGCAAAGGGAAGAACTGTGGATTCGAAGATAGCTGCAGGCTCTTCTTGGAGACCAAGATCCATCTATTTTTGTTCATGTGGCCAACTTACTCTTCATGGCAAGCAAGCATGAAAATACTAATGTCCGAAATAGTAACTCCCTTGAACCGTTGCGCCCTTTTCTGCTTGATCGAACTGATGTTTTGGCATGAACTAACATGTTGTGCAGATAGTTCATTTAACATGGAAACCTATGATGCCATCGTTGAATATACCTTTTGAGGCCTGCAATTATAAGTACAACACCCAAGACCCTCTTAATGCATACTAGTCTATTTACCAGATCAGAAATTACAGAAATTTTTTAGAAGCTTTTCGATTAGTTTTCAATCACTATCAGTCATCAACGGCCAAACCAGGGGGTTTCTCCACATTCTCCATGGAACCCTTTGAAGAAGAAGCAGCAAAGCAAGACTCGGTGGTTTTCCTCCTACCCAAAATGATAAAACCTCAGCCACCACTACTCCAAGGCTCCTAGCAGAGAATACTAGCCACTACTCACTCTAATAATGGCAAGGAAACTATGAAAGCTATGTAGTAGGAACCGCAGTTGCTGGTGTCACTAGTCACTAAATGCATATTTTGTTTAGAAGCAAGAATAAGGTAAGTTTCCTAGCTTGCATAATAAGGTTTACTTGTCTTGGTTGGAATAAGATTTTTAGGTTTCCTAGTTTGATTATTCCTTACCGTAGTAAGCTTGTTTTATTTTCTTTTTAGACTCTGGATAGTGGTTCTATATAAGATACCCTCCTAGATTTGCAATGTATTACAAGTTAAATTACAAGAGATATCTCTTCTTCGATCGGTGTGTTGTGATCACTTCCTATTCAATCTGCAGGCATCTCCAACCTTCCTCATCACCAAGAGCTTTGAGGTAGAATTCTTCTCACAAAGTTTTTGAGTCTTTCTAGCTCCTTTTTAATTTCAAGCACTTTGCTGGATATATATGTTCATGAATTCAGGCTCTTTGTTGTTTTGTTAGGTGATTTGACCGGTTGGGGGCTTGAAGGAGGAGTAAGATCCATATATGGGGAAGCGTCAAGGATGTCGTTCTGGAGGTGATCATGGTGATCAATCTCCGAATAACAATGGAGGTGGAAAGAGACGATCTCCTAATAACTATGGAGGAGAAAAGTGCCAATCACCTAATAACAATGGAGGAAAGAAGAGCTCACCTAGACGGAATCGGAAAAAGGCATCAATATTTAGAGGGATGGGAAGATGTATGTTTGTGAGTTGTTTCCCTGTCATACAATGTTTAGGAGTAGATGAATGTAGGCACCACCACCACGATCAGCCTAAACGTTTTTCAGGATTTTGATGATATCAATCTCAGTTAGATGCTTATAGTATTAGCTTATTTTTGGATGATGCTAGTTTTTGAAGCTTAGTTTGGTACTTTTGTTTATGGGATCATTAGCGAAAACGAGGATCTTCACTTTGTTTGGCTCTTATTTAAATTTTATGATTTACCGTGTGGCTTGTCCATGATTGCACAAGGAGTTTACTAACAAGCAGCAACTGAGATTCTCATTCTCCTCTAATCTTGTGTTTACTAACGGGAATCAAATTTGTATTGGATCCGTCAAAATCCGGAATAATTTCTTTCTTTTTATTTTATGGGAGGAGTGTGGTAGTGATTCTCATTCTCCTTATCTCTCTCATTCTCCTTATCTCTCTCATTCCTTCTTTGTCCGATTCCTTCTCAATCTCATTCAAGTTTAGAAAACGCCCCATAAACTTATGAACAAAATCAATTCGAAGTTAAAAATATTTTTGAAGGTACCTCATGTTTCTTTAGCATTTTGCAAACAATATTTGAGTTGACTATTGAATGAGATACAATTATCATGCATATCTATCTAATTTTGTTTTTTGTGTTCTAGGCTATCATTGTCAACGTTTCTGATTATGAGTTTATGACAACTACATTGAAAGAAATTGCATGATATGGATAACTACAGTTAAATCAACATATCTGGAATTCATCAGAGAAGCAATGAAACAAATTCTAACACTTTTTTTTAAGGCAAATTGGAATGTCAAACAAATGTATGTTTGTTCAAAATATCTGCCTGATTCAAAATGTGAAGATAGCAAGTTCTGAGGAAACAAAACCTAAAAACAAAAATTAGCAGGTGATTTCTTTAGCTTCTCTCCACTTCTCCTCCAGACCAAAGTACGTGTTTCAGCTCCTGCAATTCATCAGATGACATCTCAATTGCTTAATGTCCGACTGTTTGATCGGTTTTAGCATGAACATCTGAGCTCCTTCCTCCAAGCACCTATTTCACAATGATAATGACATTAAACAAAGACCAAAAGAAAGTGAGCATAATTCAACAAGAACTATTTAACAATATTTACTTGCTAATCCGATTTGGTATATTTTCAGATGACATAATCACCACTGGAACCTCCTTCATGACTGATGATTCCTATGTATTGGTCGAAAACTCAACGGGGTAAGCAAGCATGAACATGACATGCAATAATGAGAGAATTTTATTACTCTTTATTGGCATTCTGCATAATAATAATACCTTGATTTTCTTAAGCAGTTCATATCCTGTCATTCCTGGCATGCAATAATCTGTAATTACCAGATTTACCTTTGAGACCTGCAAATGAGTACAAGACCAAAGACCCTCTTAGTAAAAACATAACTAGTGAGAATGATTATGAAAAATCAAACACAGTTTACATAAATATTATTCTACTTTAACTCACATTGCAATGGTTTGGATGATCTCCCAAGCCTAGAAACTCCAATGCTCTTGCCCCATTTTCTGCAGTAGTCACTGCACACCGTAAAGAATCAAAGTAACTTACCAAACTGTATTTTCACCATACTCAATTTTCCATTTACATTATTCCTTTTGCTTGCTTATACTAGAGGATCAACCCCTAGCCTAGCCTAATTTTAAACCCCATAACATATTCCCTTTAAAAGGTCACAAATCTGTTCAGAATCAGCAACTATGGTCCAACACAAATCATCAAGAGCATTATATAGCTTCACATAAAGTAAGACTAGAGACTATACACAAAGAAAACAGAGTGAAAACAGAGGCATGCACTGTTTATAGCATAAGATTAACAGAAACCAAACAGAATGAAAACAGAGTGTTCTGCTTCTGCAGAAGGAGAGCTATGTATGTTACCTTTGCAAGAGAAATTCTTGAGCAGCTTTTCGATAAGTTTCCGATCAATATCACTGTCATCCACAGCCAAAACATGAGGTTGCTCCACATTTTCCATGAAACCCATTGAAGAAGAAGAAAATCCAGACTCCATGCTTTGCCTCCTTTCCCCAAAAAAACAATAAAACCTTCACCCACCACTACACAAAGGCAGTAAGTAGTAGCAGTACTATACTCACTACTGTTCACTCTAATAATAACAAAGGAAGCAGTGAAAGCTATGGAACAGAAGAGACACTAATAAACGCAGTTGCAATAAAAGAGATGGACTATTAATTACACAAGACCAAGAAACCAAACGACTGCCTACTCAGTTCTTTCTGACAATACCAACTTAACATACATGCATAAAACAAAAACAAAATAACTCAGTTTAGTACATGGGAGTAGAAAATGTGGGTCTTATATTTATAGTCATGGATAGACGAGAGAATACTAAATGCATTGCAATGGAGAAGATGAGAGGTTGTTGTTGTTGTTATTGTTTGGTGGGGCGGGGAATTTTAGAAAGAGAGAATCAAAGAGGATAATAAATATCCAAGGTCACAGATACTATGTGATCTTTTTTGGGCCTTACACCCTTGATTTGATTCATTTATTTCTCTCTCTTTCAAATCTGTTCTGTGTCTTTCTCTGCAGAGAGAGAGAGAGAGAGCAGTATCTGCATGTATACAGTTGCATTGTTATCCTGAGTTTGGTTCATTATATATTCTAAGAGATCCTCACTCATGAAGAAACCAGCAATATCCATTAGCTCATTGGACCGAAAAGGGTCCAAAAGATGTGTAGTGAGGTAATGTATGTCTGTTGCAGGACTGAGGGTATTGTGACATAGCTTTTGTTTTGTTTTGGTTAAGACTGCTTGTGACATAAGGCTCACATGCTTACACTTACATCCAAATTGGGCTCTTCAAGTCAGTTGGATTCATGCTAACAATAAAACGTTGATAGTGGGGTACGTGGGTGGCTCAAACTAACAATGCAGCTTCTGGATTTTCGGTTTTGGTAAGAGCTCATCTTCTTTAAGCTCAAGCTCCTAGAGAGGGTCTGTGTTGGGAAAAAGGTTGTACTGAAGTTTAATTGAGGGAGTTTCCGAGCTCATTATGATTGCATATTGGGAACATGTCTTGTTTCCCGGAGAGTCAACATTGTTCAAGATATTCTAAAGCTTCCTGGTTGTTTCTAATCTTCTATGAGATTTTCCAAAAATATGTTTAGGGAGTCAAATTTTACGGCGGATGCTTAAGGTGGATCACTCCGTAAGCTATATCACATTTTAGACCAAGGACTCCCTTTTGTGCCTTTCATGCCTTTCAGAAATTACAGAACTAAAAAAACAAAATGTAGTTAAGGATGAAAGGAACCGTCAAACTCATATTTCCTCCTCCAAACTAGACCATTAATATAGCATTTGAAAAAAGTTGCACTAGGTTGGAGAAAAAGAGGAAAATACAATGAAATGAAGAGATGGATAAGATTGGTGATGTGGTGGTGTTACTTTTCTGCATAAAACAGATCAAATATGGCACCGCAAACGTCTAAAAGATTCGGGATCTGACTCTTTGAAAAGATAGTAGAATCTCTACATACGTAATGAGCAATGCATTGAAAAAAACGATGATATAAAACTAGACCCCTTTCCTCTTTCCCCAAGCCACAATCGGAATCTTGACTTGTGTAGTTGTATTTTCTCTAGTCTACTCAATTTGGGTTTTTAGTCAATGACCGTTTTTAGTCAATGACAGATAACTGTACGTGAGCACACCAGTAGAGACTTCCCAGCTATAAACAATAGAGTTCATTCTCAATTGGATAAACCATCTACCATCCTATTGACAGAGCATCGAACCAATCTATTTGATGTGTCGATACATATTTACCATAAATATACATTTACTTGGATCACTAATTTTAAACAAAAATCCAGAGAACACAATCTTCTTTCTTCATTCTCGTTCCCCCCGTAGTGGAGTACGTCTTATGATCAAAACGTACATTTTCGAAACACTCTTTAAAGATAGCCTCTCAAAGGCGATCACAAAAGGGACAGATATTAGCCTAGCATTGGTCTAGTTGAATACTCTGTTTCACAAAGATTACCACTTCAAAACTGTAAAACAAGCAAACACGTATTACTTCGTGGATAAGGTTCTGTCAGGGACAAAGCAACAAATTGCAACGAAGTACAAGATTCAAGAATTGACTAGATTGGTATATTTAGGACAGTCCCACTTGGGCAAGAGGCCATTACAACTCTGAAGCAAAGCAGCTTCCAAACCAACTTGTTGCAAGAACATGACTCCAAGCACGTTATAACAGGTTACTGTTTGGTGAACAGAACAACCTAAGCATTCCTGGCTAAGCTTTATGGAAAAATGTGAGTGATAGCTCAGTGAGCTTCACCCTCTTTTTGGTTCATGTTATAAATGAGTAACATTAACACCACATAATAAGACAGTGAGTAGGACAAAATGCCACATGAACATTGAACAGATAAAAACATAAACTTCCTGCATTTTAGTAATATATCTGTTCATCAATTAACGAGTTCAAATGCTTAACAGTGTACATTGTTTGTCTTGGGACAAAGATCATCATTTGACAGTTCCCTTGGAAATGGACGATGTGCAAGGCCCTGCAGATGTCATGAAAGGAATACCCTTGAATGTAGCAACACCCTTGTCATCAGTGAAGAGATGCTGCACAGTTGAAACATACATAATCACCTATATGCAAGTACTGATTCACAATCTATAGAAGCACAGACCTAACGATTAGGAAATGCGGGGTTACTAGATCCTAGTGGTTTGCAGTGCATTGATAATATTGGCCACCCTTGAGCAATTAACATGAGCCCTATGCTAATTGGGATAGATGATCATAAACCTTAAGCATCTAACCAATGATTTGGGAGATGATATTCACTCCCTTTTCTCTTCAAAGTACTAATCATACTCCCTTTTCTCTTCATCATTAAGAAACAGAAGGAAGTGTGAATAGTATTTTGGAGGGAATAAAAAAAGGTGTGAATATCATCACTCAAGTTAATAGTTGGGGTGAATTAGTGACTTCATGGTTAGCTGAAAAGTTCTAATCCCTGGGACTATGAATTTCCATACAAGTTGAAATGGTGTGAATAAATTAGGTAGCATAGCTATAGTTATCCTCTACTGAACATCATACAGCCCAGAACACCAAATTCATACCGGTGTAATCTTATCCAACTGCTTCTTTTTTGGGTTGAGGACATCTTCTGGCTTTCCATCAATCCTGGATAGAAATAAGTGCATGTGAGAGACAGATAGTCAAAATATATTCCAATCAGATAACTGGGCTATAGACATAAGTGGAATATACTCAACCAGCAAGATTGCAACACAAAAATTTCCCGGTTAATGAAACCCTCTTTGATAGACTAAATCAGGTAAAAAAGAAAGACATACATATATTTTATTTTGTAAGTATTAAACTATTAATAGGCTAACGAATGCTTCTCATTCATCGGTAGCTAGTCCTATATTAGTTACCACATTTGCCAAAGTGTGATTATAAAATTTACCTTCATAACTTTCAAATGTGTCAGTCAAGATAAGTTGGCAATGAAAATGTGTGTGCAAGCTCTAAGAAATTTTATAAACCTTACCCAGAAAATATGACACGTTCCCCGATTTTGGCACCTTCTGGGGGGAGCAAAGGCTCTACAAGGGTGTGATCTTCACTAGAAGCACACAGCACCTGAGCACATGCAGAGGAATATTGTTTAGTAAAAGATAATAAATAAATAAAATTGAAAATACATCCTATCTATGAATATAGATTTGGAACAAAAAATACAGACATTATCATGATGAGTACCGGTTAAGCAGTGAAGAAACAACAGCAATATAATCTTAACACCTGCTACCACCTCACCAATAAATATCCTGAATTGACAAAAAACACATACCAGTCCTTCTGACATTACGTCACGTAATTTCCCAGGTTTCACGTTTGTAATCAGCACAACACGACGGTTCTGCATAGTGAATGGAAACACCAAGAAGATACATCAGAAAGTGTGAACATTCATCTGTTTTGTCAAATATGAAAATAAATCAAATCCCAGGCAGAAGAGCAAGTAGAAAACTATCTACTTCATAAAGAAATCCTACCGTCAATTCTTCTGGACTGCAAAACTTTGCCAGGCCGCTTACCACTTGCCTCAATTTAGCATCTCCCACATCTATCTCCTCAACCAGTAAACTGAAGCATATTTCAAAACAAAAGGTTATGACTGATTTGCATTGTCCAAGTTTAATAATGCTCAGCATCCACAGTCAAGGTAAATGGGTTATATATATGAACTAATAGGCTTTTTAGAGGAAAATAAAGAGACCTGTCAGCAGATGGATGCTTCCAAGCTTTTCGAATGAGGCCAACCTGTATATTCAACAAACTGACACTAACTTCTTTATCTTTTTCAACTGCCTCTACCTCTGCTGATTTTTTATTCTCTTGAGTAGCTTTCTTATCTCCTGTAGTCTTTGTCTAACATTGTTTCAAATAAAAGAAGTGCAATGTCAATGGCCAGGAACTTTTTTTTGTAGCAATTCTACCACACAAGGTATTCACCTACCAAGGATGACCAGTTGGCTAACTCACTCATAAAGGATAATTTGGCTATTCCTCATTGTAATCAACTTAGAACAGCAAGAATGCAAACAGATTTATATTCAAACACGTTCAATATAAAACATATAGCATGCATATGTCTGAATATAATGCCTAAGAAATTCTTTAAACTTTTGGAGGGGCCATGGCCAAATCTGGTTGTTTGTGGTAGTACCTGAAGAACTGAGGTTGAACAACGTCACTATTTGTAGTCAGACTTGACTCCAGCTAATGGTGGTTTACTCTTCATATTCACAAGTCTACTACCTTGTTTGGTACTATAAATCATTTCAGAATTGTGTGCGTTTCCCTAGAATAAAATCTACGGGAACTCAGACTTGGAGGAAATCCAAATCATCCAAATTCTCTTAACAAAAAGGAAGCATTATATTATGTAGATTTCAGTATAAGGAAAATACTTCTTATGAGAGATTTCCATCATCTAAGGTCTTGATGCAATTCCTATACATATAACCCTAAATATCTAAACATGATACATAGTTTATTAAAGAAATAAGTCATGTGGCAGTCAGATTATACACAATAGAAAGACTAGAGATCTTAAAAGAACATACTCCTGAATCACTTTTCTTTGTGCTCGGGCCTGCTTCCGGCTTGTCAGCACTTTTTGTGCTTTGAACAGTCATCCTTGCATTTGAATCTACTTCCTCCTTAGCTGCACTTTTTGGTTTCAGCCAAATGTCTAACTTCTGCATACATGACAATCAAAGGATACGACACAATTGTAAGTCAAGAGTGATAGAGGTCAACTTTGAGAACATTATGACTATGTTTCATACATTCACTTTTGATTTCTCTTGATTTGTAATATCAGTGTTCAGAGGTTTAGATATGTAAGAAATGGAACTGAAATTGCAGAATAACATGGTAAATTTTACTCACATGGAAATCAAATTCAACTTCCTCTACCACTATCTTCTCGAGTAAATTTCCAAAATCCACGTTGTGCTGGGAAAAAAGAAATTGTGAACTAGTCTGACAACAATACTCATGAAACCTCATGTTTCAACTTTCAACGAGATAACAATAACAAGTAGCTCGTATATTTGCATCACATGAGACACTTCCAATAAGCATGGCTAACAAATACTAATAAGTTTAAGTTGAGGAATGCCTTGGACACCTTACACATGATTGAGATCAAACCTTTGGATGCATGGCCTCAATTTAAGATCAAGTAATCTACAGCATATGGTGTACCTGGATGTGTGTCGCCCATCTCAATACATGCTGAAACTTTTTCCTATCTGAATTCGAAAGACCAATCTGCATATGAACCAATCAAAAAGTAGCCAAACTTTTGAGTCTGCTGGTATTACATGTTGACCAAATGCTCTTCTAGAAAGCATTTCCAGATGAACTAAACAGTCCCGAAATATTGCACTATAAAAAAGAACCCTTTCCCAACTTAACACAATCCAAAACCCCAATTTACAGAGTGCAAGACGAAATTGATCTATTAAACTATTACACAGTTACACACACGCATGACGCATGCATTATATATAAATGGGTACTTTAACAACTAAAAACTAGTGAAGAATACTCCATACCACAGATGAATGCACAGCAGCAAACACACTAACATCGGCTTCAGAAGGTGTGAACCCATTGCCCAAAAGCACAGTCCTGTCAACCAAGGTTTCATTCAACTCTTTCAGAGCTCCAACGCATGCCTGGGGATCACTAGGAAACCCCTGTGCATATTTTATCCACTTAAGCACCTATATTCCGAAAAAAAAGATTCAATCTTCTACTTATTACTGACATAAAAGTTACTACAAATCCAATGTAACTGAGAGTTAGAATAAGTAAAACTTTTACTACCCAAAAAAGGATCTAAGCACCTAAACTTCTACAATCCCAAAAAAGATTTAACCTTTACTCATTACTGATATAAAACTTATCACAAATCCAATGTAACTGAACGTTAGAATAGTAAAACTTGACCTCATCATTCACTTTCTCAGGGGCTTCCTTTTGGCCGTCTTCAAGATGGTCAAGTAGGAGCTTGCAAATTCATCTTCCGCAATGTTTTCTGGGAATGTTTTCTGCAGAAGCCAACTTCAAGATTAAGCAAATTGAATTGGGAAAGAAACATGATGATAAAGCTTGAAACTTTGAGCTGCAAATTTGAAAAAGATAAGAGCTTTACTTACAGGATCGATGGAAAAGTATTTGCATAGAGCTGAAGCTATCAATTGCTTTCTGCTCAGGCCCACGCTTCCATTAGCTGCCATTTTTGGTTTCCTTCAGATTCAGAGCTCACAGTTGAGAGTTTACATCGATGTAGGGTTTTTGGTTTTTACATATTTTGAGATTGTTTGGGCTCGGATGGGTAGAATCTTGTGGCCCATAAACATGTGCAAACAGCCCAAATTGGAAAACAATGTATCTATGATGTGGTTTTAACTATTTATGCAATTTCTTGTTTTGAACAAATAAACTTGTTTGAGCTATCATTCTTCATGCTATAAGGTTCATATCATTTGGAAATTGTTCATCTTAAGAAGATAGAATCGTATTTTTCTCATAAGTGCTATATGTAGCTTTACTTCTCGCCACATTCCTCTTCAGTTCTATTGTTTGTCTCTTAGTTTCATAATTTCTATGACTCATAACAATGATAACATTTACACTTCTAATATATAGGCTTTTTATTTGACGTTTGAATTTTAATATGTTATCAAATGGTCTTCGAGTTGACATTTGATGCAAGCTTCTTTTTCCTCATAATTGGTGGCCATACTTAAACAAACAAGACAAATTTTACATGGGGTATGAGTCAAGGGCATTTGTCCTTGCCATTAATTTGTTGAAAATTATTCAAGTGTGCATTTGCTCCATGTGTTGCACACTACTTGAAGACGTTAGAAGGAAATGCTAATTAGCCATGTTAAGGGTCGAGTGAGAATGCATGAAAAAACTAACACAAACTAACTTCTACATCTCGTTTCTAAATATCAAATTTTCTAAATTCATTGTGGTAAAATATAAGTATGGTTATAAAAGAAAAACTTTTTATTTCTTTCTTTTTATCTTTTTATTATTTTTTTATTTTATTTTATAAAAAGACTGCTTTTTTTTTTAATCACATATAAAAAGACTGCTTTAGATTATACTTTTTTTTTCTTTATTTCATTTACAATATTTTGTTCATCTTTAAAGTAAAGTACAGAAAATTTTAAGTGTAGCAAGAATCCAATGTGGACTATGGAGTCCCTCCACTGAAATATTCAAATAACTGGTCCTACTCTCCTATTGTCCTCTTCTCCTTATATCTTTCCTCCTCTCCTCCCCACACTACTTCTATATCTCCTAGAAATCCCTGCCAATTGCACTGTCTGGATTCACCAACACACACAAAAGCACACCATTACTTCAATTTCAAAGCTGAAGCAGGTTAAAACACTAAATGTAAATTGCAAAAGCTGCATCCCTGCATCAACCCCATGTCGTTTTACTGTCCCTTGTCTATAGCACTAGTCCATATTCATTTTACTTGGGATAAGAGCAGCTGAGTAAAAAAGTCACAAAGTGAATTACCCCAGCTGGCTTCCACAGTTGGGATTCTGAGTTTTTCGTGCTCTTTTTCCTTTTTGAAATTCCCAACCTCTTAAAAAACTACCCTTAACGGCTAAACATTACCTAATCTTGTTTGTGAGCTTTGGCTATAGGTGCTTGCCATTTAGTCACTATCACTGAAATAATAGGGCCATTATATACATGTATTTATGCGTGAAGGGTTTTGGGATCACTTAGAAGACCAATTTACACTGCTGAAGAACATGGCTGATGCTTGACAGTGAAGAATTTGTAGTGCAGAATGGACTGGACTTCATGGTAGTATAGTAAGTTCCAAAATGGCACCACAAAAACTCAGCTATGTATATGCCTGATGCAAAAGGACAACACAAAATGCTGCTTCTAAAAACTTCACGGGCTTATTATCTCCTTCATGAAAAAATCTGCTTCCTGATAAGGATTTGTGAAGTAAGAACAAGTAGCAGCTTAAATTTGACTGGTTCAATATCAATGGCCCAATAACACATAGATTTATAAAAAACTCCTTCTATCATTATCAGATTTAGCCTCCCCATCTTCTGTTTTGTCATCAATCCAAATCCAAACACCAAACCTAAATTGCTTAAGAAGCACATAATCCTCCAGGCAGGCCATGGCAAAAACAGCAGGACAACCCCATATTCTAACTTTGCTTATCCGATTGCTCTTCCCTTACCGTCGTTCAGATATATTGTCTGAACTTCTTTGTACTACTTAAGTACTTAATATATATCTTTATAAACTCATACATATTCGAGTGAGAAATATTGTCTATTCCGATACTCTTGAAGCATTCGTTGCAATCAAAGTGCACTTTTAGTATATAGTTTTATAAGTGCACTTGGCTATTAAAACTTCATCTAAAAATGATTTGTACGATATAAAAAAGAAAAATGAAGATACTACTTTGAAGTTCCAACCATATACAAATTTAAATTAGTGAAAGAGAAATGATGTGTGTTGCTTAGTATGTAATAGGTTCATTTTCCTCAGTTATGAATGTCCCCTTCATAGTTTTGCTTGGCATTGAAGCATATTAAAAAGAGTGACAACCTAATTGGACCTTAATCATAAAAAAAGAAGAAGACGCAGAAGAGCCATATGGAAGAAAAGGGAGTTCTGAAGCATATGATACTTGAAGGGGAATATTTGATGGTCTCATTCTCAATCAGTCCAAGTGATGAACAGCGCGGCAAACTGAAACTGTCCAGGCCTCAAAATGCTAGGGTAAATTGCAGAAGTGCATTTATAATGGATGTGAGGGGCAAGAGTACGGTTGGTTGCCTGTAAAGGCAAGGGGATTAAAGGTTGCGAAAGATGGAAAAGCAAAGGAAGTTGAGTCCCTGTCACAGCCTTGCAATGTGCACCACTCCCAGAACATCAACCTCTATCTCACCTTTTCTTTATTGCACTCCACCCACCATTGCTACCCCCCCTACTTAATTTGCCTTTATTGCCTTTCAGCCTTCTCTCTCATTCTTCTTCTGTACACTCTGTTTATCCACTATTACCCAACAACTCACTCACTCAGATAGGCCCTTCTCTTCCCATGTCTTTTGCCATAGTCCAATTAGTTAATGGTGGGTCACTAGTCTTGTTGGCAAAGTAACTTATCAGTTATCACTCACGTACATGTAGAGAAGGAACGAATTTCTGGGTTTGCCAATCTGGAAAGGAAACTATGCAATACTTCATTAACGACACCATCTATGATCATATAAATTAGAGTGACTTTTGTACTCTAACGAAAAGTATGACTCAACACTCATTCAAGATTTTGAAAATTTGGCATAACATGTGATGACATAGAGCCTCAAACAAAGTGCGATAAAGCAAGATCAGAACAAGGTAACAAACCCCTAAGAACATATTGTAGGGCCAAAGCATGACTACAACTCTAGAAAACCGGTTTAGAGTTGCATATTTTGGACAAACTTAACGTAAAGACATGAAAAAAAAAACCTACATTTTTCTTACAACTGCCGGTATATAAAAGAATATTTCAATAGGTCTTTTAAAGGACAAATACATGCCCTACATGGTAAAATAATTAATATTCCTAAAGCTGTGCGGAAGCATATAGATTCGCCCATTTATGACTTCTTTGAATGTTGGGTCAGTCCAGGTCGGCCTTCTTCCCCAACCCAAAACTTATTTAACCCGAACGTTAAGCCCCGTTAATCCGTGAACCCCAACAATGGCACGACCGTAATTCCCTCCACCGAAGCGATCCCGCCACGTGTCCACCACGTAATAAATAGCCTCCATCCACCACCACCACCTCCACCCGTCGCCGTTACCAAAAAAAAAAAAGAACCCACCTTCTTAATTCGATTCCCCTTCTTTTTTCAGAAGCTCAGAGTCTTCAGAACTTCACAGTGAGAGAGAGAGAGAGAGAGAGACAGAGAGAGAGAGTCAAATTCCCTCCACAACTTCTTCCCCCATTTTCCAAGCTCCAATCTTTTTTCCTCTTAACCCTTTTCAAAACCCTATTCTCAGCTCCCCGGACTTCGCCTCCCTCCAAATTCCGGCGGATTTTCCGACCAACTCCGGTGGAAGTGTGGAACTTCCAATGCCGGTCAGAAAACCAGCATAAAGCTTCTTATTTTACTCTCCTTTCCCATCTTAAGCCCACTGTGCACAAGTTTCTTGGGTTTCTCACTACCTCACCCAACTCTCCTACCTTCCCCATTTCACCCAATTTCGGTTTCTAGGGTTTCTCATTTCCAAAACATAACCATTTCCAAATCTAGAAAAAAGTTGAAGTTTTTTTTTTTTTTTGATGGCTTGGTAGCGCCGGAAAATGCGAGAGCAAATAGTGATGAAGCGGCTGCTGGTGTTGCTGGCCGTGTTGGCTCTGGCTCCGATTCTGGGGAGATCCCTGAACCCGTCGTTGAACGACGACGTTTTGGGGCTGATAGTGTTCAAGGCAGACATTCAAGATCCCAAGGCGAAATTGGGTTCGTGGAATGAAGACGACGACAGTCCATGCGGGTGGGTCGGAGTAAAATGTAATCCGAGATCCAACGCCGTCGTCGAGCTCAATCTCGACGGCTTTTCTCTCTCCGGCCACATAGGCCGGGGCCTTCTTCAGTTACAGTCGCTCCGGAAGCTCTCCCTCTCGAAAAACAACCTCACCGGAACCTTAAGCCCCAAGATTGCTCACATCGACAATCTCCGGGTGCTGGATTTGAGTGGGAATGGTTTCTCCGGGGCCGTGCCGGAGGAGTTTTTCCGGCAATGTGGGTCCCTGAGAGTGGTTTCTTTGGCTGGTAACAAGTTCTCCGGGGAGATTCCGGAGAGCTTGGGGTCGTGTGCGGGTCTTGCGACGATTGACTTGAGTTTGAACCGGTTTTCGGGTTCGGTTCCGGCTGGGATTTGGTCCTTGAATGGGATTAGGTCGCTGGACTTGTCTGGGAATTTGTTGGAGGCTGAAATTCCAGAGGACATTGAAGGGTTGAAGAATCTGCGAGCTATTAATTTGGGGAAGAATCGGTTTTCTGGGCTTGTTCCTGATGGAATTGGGAGCTGTTTGCTGTTGAGGTCTGTTGATCTTAGTGAGAATGGGTTCACTGGGAACCTTCCTCAGACAATGCAGAAGCTTGGTCTCTGTGGCTCTTTGAACGTGCAGAGGAACTCGTTTTCGGGTGAGGTTCCTGAGTGGATTGGAGAGATGAAGAGCCTGCAGACTTTGGACCTTTCCAGCAACCGGTTTTCGGGTCAAGTTCCGAGTTCATTGAGCAATCTTGAAGCTTTAAAGGTGTTGAATTTTTCTGCTAATGGGTTCACTGGGAGCTTGCCCAAGTCTTTGGTTTATTGCACAAACCTTTTGGCTTTGGATTTTAGTAAGAATTCTTTGGAGGGTGATCTTCCTGACTGGATATTCAAGGCGGGTTTGAAGGAGGTTTTGGTTTCGGAGAAGAAGCCAAACGGAAGTAGCCCTTTGTCTTCCCCAACTGGAAGTGCGCTGCAGAAACTGGAGGTGTTGGATTTATCCGGTAATGGTTTTTCTGGTGAGATTACTTCTGCCATTGGGGCGTTGAGCAGCTTACTTGTTTTGAACCTTTCGGACAACGCTCTTGTTGGTCCTGTTCCTGCCATTATTGGAGAGTTGAAGGCCCTGGACAGTCTTGATATGAGTGGGAATCAGCTCAATGGAAGCATTCCTCTGGAAATTGGAGGGGCGTTTTCTTTGAAGGAATTAAGATTGGAAAAGAACTTCCTCACTGGAAAAATTCCGACTTCAATTGAGAACTGTTCTTCTCTTACCACTTTGTAAGTTCTCCTAAGCTCTTTATTACAATTCAATTCCAAATATCCTGCTTGTAATTTTAAGGGCTAGTGTCTGGTTTGCCACATAAACTCTGCAGGTTCCATTTGAATGTTTTGGGGTAGCCTTGTTGAAATTAGCTGCATTTACCTTATTCTAGAAATGAGAAATACTAAACACAGAAAACTGGTCTATTGGTAAAAACATCTTTCATGTTGTTAAACTTTTAGAAGTATAGGGATTAAAAAGAATGAAGATATGAAAGCCCTATTTGCTGCCATCTTTGTTTTCGGATTATTGTTGTTTCGTTGTGGAACTGTTTCCTGGGTGGAGGATTCCTTTTCACTTTTCTTTTGGTCTGTGATTCCTTCACTTATTCTGCAAAAAACCAAATAATCCGAACCCTACTTTATCTTAACATTGGACATTTGATTTATTCTTTCGGTTGAAATCTACAGGATTGTATCACAGAATAGACTCTCTGGCCCCATACCTGCTGCAGTAGGCAAACTTAGCAACTTACAATATGTAGATTTGTCTTTCAATAACCTCTCAGGAGCCCTTCCTAAGCAGCTGGCGAATCTTCCCAACATCTTTTCCTTCAATATTTCCCACAACAACCTGCAGGGCGAACTACCTTCGGGTGGCTTTTTCAACACCATCTCCCCTTATAGTGTCTGGGCCAATCCATCTCTTTGCGGCGCTGCAGTTAATAAGTCATGCCCTGCAGTCCTTCCAAAACCCATTGTCCTCAATCCCAATTCCTCTTCTGACTCCAGCACAGGTGCATTGCCTACAAAATTTGGTCATAAAAGAATCATCCTCAGCATTTCTGCTCTCATTGCAATTGGTGCAGCTGCTTTCATTGTCATTGGTGTTATTGCCATCACCGTGCTTAATCTCCGTGTACGGACTTCCACATCTCGTCCTCCAGCTGCCATCACATTTTCAGGTGGGGATGACTTCAGCAATTCCCCCACTACAGATGCCAACTCTGGTAAACTTGTCATGTTTTCGGGTGACCCTGACTTCAGCACTGGTGCTCATGCTCTACTCAACAAGGACTGTGAGCTTGGACGTGGTGGGTTTGGAGCAGTCTACCGGACAGTACTTCGAGATGGACGGTCTGTTGCAATCAAGAAGCTCACTGTTTCAAGTCTTGTCAAGTCTCAGGAAGAATTTGAGAGAGAAGTTAAGAAATTGGGAAAAGTGAGACACGATAATCTTGTGGAGATTGAAGGCTATTACTGGACTCCATCATTGCAGCTCATCATATACGAATATGTATCTGGTGGTACTTTGTATAAGCATCTTCACGATGGAGCAGGCGGAAACTTCCTTTCATGGAATGATAGGTTTAACATAATTCTTGGAACAGCAAAGAGTTTGGCTCACTTGCACCAGATGAACATAATCCACTACAATATAAAATCTAGCAATGTCCTGATCAGCAGCTCAGGTGAACCCAAAGTGGGAGACTTTGGCCTAGCGAGGTTGTTGCCAATGCTTGACCGATACGTTCTGAGCAGCAAGATCCAGAGCGCCCTTGGCTACATGGCACCAGAGTTTGCTTGCAAAACAGTAAAGATAACCGAGAAATGTGATGTCTACGGGTTTGGTGTTTTGGTTCTAGAGGTGGTTACAGGGAAAAGGCCGGTCGAGTACATGGAAGATGATGTTGTGGTGCTCTGTGACATGGTGAGAGGAGCATTAGAAGAAGGCAGGGTAGAGGAATGTATTGATGCTAGGCTCCGGGGAAGTTTCCCTGCCGAAGAAGCTATTCCGGTCATGAAATTAGGGTTGATATGCACATCACAAGTGCCGTCAAACAGACCCGACATGGGAGAGGTTGTCAACATATTGGAGCTGATCAGATGTCCTTCAGAGGGCCAAGACGAATCAGGATGAATTTAACTTAACAGAGATTCAGTGAAGGGATTTGCAATGAGTTATCCGGCAAAGAAGAATCACAGTTTCTTCCTAAGAGAGAAGAAGAAACATAATTATTGATGGAAGGTTTTTTTGCTTGTTTTCTTAGTGTAGCTATTTTTCTTCAATTTGTGTATTTCCTGTTTATTTCTGTAGGTTCTCTTCCAACGTGTTAAAAGCAGAGCTAGGTGACTGGATTCTGCTTTGCCGGATTCGATTTTGGGTCCCTTTCAGATATTGTCACTGCTAATCTCTTGTACTCATTCAATTTCTGTCTTGGTCTTGTTCCTTTCAAATGGTTGATTCATTAATTTCTCAACTTCTGATGGAGCTTTTAACTTATTAGTGACATTCAGACCAGATTCTGGTTAATGTGAGCATGAGCTCTTACAAGTTACAACCACAAAATTATTGAACAGTGAACACCGATTATTCACCTTCCAAAAAGACAAATGAAGGGCAGAATTGACTATCAGAGACCCATGTGTGTCCCAATGATGGCAATGGCCAATGCAATAGAATACAATTTCTTCAGGTCAAAAGTGAGCTGAGAGCCTGAGACTCTGAGAGAGACTGGAGAATCTTAGTGACCACTTTAAGCCAAGAAATCCAAACACCAGAATAGAATAATGAAAGAGGGAGGAAGAAACCAAAACTGGGAAGAGTATTATATGGAGAGTGAGAGCTAGTATCTTGAAGATAACGGATGATGATGCCTTGAATGGAATAGAAGCACTGTTTTAAATATTCAGCCACCCATGTCTTTAGGTTCTAATTTCAACATTGTTTAACCCCGTCCAATGTTTCTTTTGCACCCTTTTCCTTGATATCTCTCTGACCAAAGTAGAAGAAAACTATGGCACTCTTAACCACTACATTGCACAGAAAAGAACACCCATTTTCTTTATAGGGTATAGTCAAAGAAAATGACATGTGCATAGATTGAGAACCAATGTCAATGAGTTGTCCCTATAAAAAAAAAACCTGGTGCACTGAGGAGATTAAATATGGTGTTGGGCCCTAGAGAAAATTCATATATTTTCAACCAGCACATGGCTCCTTCATAAATTAGATTTTCTGGGGAATAAGAGCATTAATGCAGGTTGAAGAAATTAGGAAGAAATACCTTTTGCTTTGTAATTTTTATGAGTGCTTGTGCTGGGATTTATATAATCTGTTGCTGTGTTCCAAAATGTGTACTTCTATGGCACCCCATTAAAGACTTTGGCTTCAAAACCAACATGAAATTTTTAGGAGCAATCAATATACAAAGAGGGGGAGGACAGCACTAAATTGAAAAGCTGTGAAAGGTGTTTGCTTGGGAGAAATATAAAGTGAAATAATAGAGCAGAAAGCATTATTGAGCAGCGCTTCTGCATAAAGAGATCTTCTTTTGGAATTTGATTGAGGGACAAAATGATCCATACCCTCCACTACATACACCTACCAACACATGCCCACTGGGATTTGCTATGATTTGGTCTTGCACATTGTGAGGTGGCATTTGAAGCTCTCAGATACAGAAACTTCTGAATATATCAATCACTGTGAGAAGCTTAAACCCAAAACCTTAAACTATTTGGGAATGTTGCCTACTTTAGCCTTTATGATGATCTGTTTTGTCTAACCAACAGAAACAAGGATTGAGCTTGACATCCTCAGCAGGAATATGGACACTAGTGATGTGTTGAACAATAATTGAACCCGAAACTTATTAGCGTTAACTTGATATACATTGTTGACTCATTCTTTAACCAACACATAATGTTAACTTAATATACATTGTTGATTCTTTCTTCAACTAACCGCTTAAGTTTTTGGATACAATGATTGATTGTACGTGTAACACCTAACAATATCAATTGGACCAAGCTGGTATCAAACCAGGATGAGACTACCACTTCACTGCCAAATTCTGGCTTTTTTTCTCCTCCATAAAATAAAGTCAGTATGAGTAAATGGCTATATGGTTAAATGGCTAGTGGCTTGCTGTTCTCAGCCTAATCATCCCAATTACAACCACTGCTTCCATCTCTAAAGGCTTTAACTAAGGCCCTCAACTGGTACACTTCCCATTGCCCATGCAGTTAGAGACTTCAAGATTCTCATTCTTAGGCCTTAATACCGACTGCTTTTCTTGTTAAGGAAGCTAGCTACTTCGAAAAAGAAAATCAGACAGACAGTCGACGTATGCATACACAAACTAGTCATCTTCAAAGGCACACTAGCAGGAAACATTAAGTCTAAATATATGAAATGTAGCTGAAGAGAATTGTCCTCTGTAAGATTGCTCCATCAGAGCTAATCTTCTACTTTCTGATGAACTTCTTCATCCATCTTTTGAATCTGATCAATAGGTTTGATCCTGCAACTCCTAAATGAATCAGCATTGCAGTGATCTTTCACATGATTCGTGTATCATCGGGATTCAAAAGTTTACATTTTCAATCTCAGACAAGATACACTTAACATGAACTTTGGTAACTTGAAGCCACCACATCCCAGCCATTTAAAAACTTTGTCCTCTAGTACACTATGCATTTACTGCACTGCATCTCTGACATTGAAATAGAAACTGAGTTCCTCTTTATACAAGCTGCCAGAGTCTCCGGCCATATGATGATCATCTGCTCATAAATGTTAACAAATAATTCATGACATCGTCACATCTTAATTTTGTTGAGATCATCTTAATTAACTTTACTTGGGATGTGCAGCAAAAGAGAGAACAATTTTTTTTTTAGTTACAAGGAGGTCTTTTTAAAAGACCCAAACGCAGCAAGCCAAAAAAGAAAAGCAAAGTTACAGGTCTAACAGAAAACCTGGAAAAAGAGAGAACAATTTTATCAGTACAGTAGAATTGGGACTTTGGCTATGAATTGCACACCATTTTATTTCTCACATCATTCTGCGGTGTATTCATTTCTTCGATCTAGTACAAAATACAATTCAATTCATGATCTATTTCTTTTGTGAAATGTTTGACAATGGAAATGAAGTATATGAAATCATTGATTTTACATGATCTACTTTTTTTAAATCAATAAACGAATTGAAAGAATATGTCATGTTACATAATTCATTTCCGTTATATATCATTTCACATAATCCATTTGATCCTATAACTCTCTAATCAATTAGCATTGCGCCGATCTTTTGTTTCTATTATTATCGAAACTTGAAAGTTTAGTCATTCTCTACATCATACATTTGTAGCTTGTATACATAACTTGAAATAAATAGAGATAATAACTACAGGTTTACCATGAAACAAAATGATAATAAAATCCTGTCCTAAAACAAGCTCAACCTTCATAACAACTTGTATTACAAGCTTTGCTTACCATCATGTTCAATCCTAGATTGACGGACAGTGGACCGGGGTCAACTCATGGTCAAAGTCAACGCCAAAGTCAACGCGGTTGGTCTGTACATAAATATGGCTGTCCCATCCATTCAGTTTGAAACACATCGTTTTCAGCTCGTTCTGACACGTCCTAAGATGACATGTCCCCAAGCCTTAAACTTGAACAATACTCAACAAAATAGCCAACATTTACACATTTCCAAATTTACAAGCCCCTAACTGAAATTAAAAAGTTTGATACTTTGACCCCTCAATCCTTCCTTATTTTCATCTTGAGCTCCCAAATCTCAAAGCTTCAATCTTTTTCCACTTTTCCCGAATCAAACCCCTCAATCTCTCTCACGGACTCACTCTCGCCGCATTTCTGTAAAAAACAAAAGAACTGTGCACACTTGTCTCTTTAACTCTACTCAATCACTCCCCTAAACCCTAATTTCCCAAACCCTAAATTTCCCCCCAAAATCATGCCCAATTCCCCAAATTAGGGTTTCTCCAGCTCCACCATGTCCTCCGAAGAACTGGGTCTCAACTCGCCGCAGCTAGTCTTCCACCAAGACGAGCCCTTGCGGTTCGGGGCACCGCCTCAGCGCCGGGTCGGGGACTCGGGTCCGGCGAAGACCCGAGAGCTCAGCGGCTTCATCGACGATCGGTTCTTCCCGCCGCAAAACGCCGACTTCCGGCGGGGATTGTACAGCGAGAACCCGGAGCGGCGGGACCCGCCGGAGCCCCGGAACTGGAATCCGAATGCGACCGCGGTGAGGACGCCGAGCGGCGAGGGATCGGACGACGATGAGGATGAGGATGACGACGACGACGACGTCGAGGACGACGATGATGACGCCGACGTCGGAGGGTTGTTCGGAGTGGAGAATAGGAGCAAGGGCAATGGTGGTAATAATGTGAGTAATGGCGAGGACAAAATGGGAAATGGGAATGTTAAGCACCAGCAGCTCCATTCTTCTTTTGGTAAGTTTTTTTTGGCGGAAAGTTTCAAACTTTGAAGAGTTTTATAGTGGAATTGTTACTAGTTTCTAAATTTGGAAAGTTTTGTTGATTTTGGAATGTTTGTTGGGTTTTAGGTGGGGCTCTGATATTAGGATCAAGTAGGGAGGTGTTGGAGAAAGACCATAGTGTTAGTGTAGGGCAGCAGACACTGAATAACAACAACATCAGGGACAGTCCCAGTAATAATCATCATGAGCACCTGCCAGGAAGGGTTGGGAGTTATCAGAATGCAATCACGGTGGCTGAATCATCAGACGGCGACATGTATTACTCGCAGTATTTGCAGGGCTCGGAGGGCTCTGGCGCTGCTCAGAAGGATTTGGTTGTGGAAAATGGTTGTGGGTTTAGTGGAAGAAAGGATGCTTTGTGTTCAAGTGAGTCTGGAGACTCTTTGAGGGCGATTCTCTCTGATCCTGTGACGTAAGTTTCATTTGTTCAGTGTATTGGTTTTGTATGAGATTCTGTAGATTGGTGTTAATCGTCTTGTGTTGAGCTTTACAATGAGATGGAATTGGTGAATTAGAATTGCGTGGTATGTTGGATTTTCAGGGGAGCTCTGATGGATGACGCAATGATATTGCCTTGTGGGCATTCATTTGGAGGCGGTGGAGTACAGCAAGTTATTAGAATGGTGAGCTTCTAGAAATGCATTTCTCTCTATATGCATGTGAAGAGAGCTTGGGGTTCTGTTGATCTTATATCTACCCCGTCCTTTTGGTATTGGTTTCGTATGCTGGCATTTGGCAAAGAGAGTCAAATTGTGTGTATTAGATCAATATCCCTTTGTGCTGTTTTGTTAGTCAAATTGAATCTTTGTGCTGTTTTGTTAGTCAAATTGAATCTTTGTTTGGCTTTTCTTAACATGTTTTCAGAAAGCTTGCTTCACATGTTCTCAGTCAATTTCGGAAGACTCAATTGCTCCAAATCTTTGTAAGTCAAAATATTTCCTTAAAGACCTACTTTAATTCTTTACAGTTTCTAAGTTAATATTTGGTCTACTTTTAGTACTCAACATAGATTAACTTGTGATGTGGCACATGCTCATAGAATGAGGACAGTTATTACATTATTTTACTGCTTCTTAGTTCTATTTGTTCCATGCTGAATTCCTCTTTGCCAAAACTGGCATATCAGCATCCTTTTTACAGCTAGAACATTTTGGTCTGGTAGTATGGCATGTTTAAATGTTCTGCTAAAGGCTCCGCAAGGGGGAAAAGTTGATGTTTTTGAAAATATTCTCTCACATAAATCTTATTGTGTAAAACTGAATAAGACCTAAAAACTTGGAAAAATTAAAAACCCAAAGATAGGGGAAGAGAGCATCCTAATTTGCAGAATGGAATACCGAGGGACCAGCATTAACTGTCCCTGTAAGTAGGTCATGATTTCACTGTAACATTGGCATCTAAGGGGAAAGAATTAGGGTTTCTTTCAATAAAAAAAAGAATTAACATCCAGATGTAAAATGGAGAAGTTCATATGTTATAAACTCATTTTGTTGTTTTAAACGTGCAGCTCTTCGAAGTGCTGTGCAGGCATTCCGTCGTGAAGAAGAGTTACACTTTCATCGCTCATCCAAAAGGAAAAGAGAAAGGTTTGACCAGGTTTGTGTTTCAATTCTTCGAATCCTGACATGTAATTTTCCTAATTGTTAGGTATCACATAGTTTTGAAACTAAATTTTTTTTCCTGCTCTTATAGGACAAGGGTGGTTATGGTGATTTAGCACTCACAGATCCTCCTAGAGGTAGAGGTGTTCAGTTTCCATTTGCTGTGATGGATCGAGTTATTATAAAGGTTCGCAGAATCTTAAGCTTGGCTCTAGTTATGGTTCTTTGTTTGTTCTAACTAATAATTGAGTGAAAATGTCACAGGGTAATAAGAGGACACCACAACGCTTTGTTGGGCGTGAGGCAGTTGTGACAACACAATGCTTAAATGGATGGTTAGTCATTTCTCAACTTCCATTATTACAATTTCAGCCTTTTTCAAGAAGAGCTTTATCTTGATTTTGGACTCTTTCTTTTTCTTAAACGCGAGCAAATGTGATGAAATGATTTCAATATGTGAATTTTGAATTACTTCTGCTGCATTTGTTCGGGCTTAGTGCTAAAAATGTAGCTGAATAACAAGGATTCATGTAATGATTAGTTACCCCTGCTATGTTTGGCCCCAGAACAACTTTATGGGTAGAGAGTAGAGTGTAATCATCCTTTGTGCCAGCTTAGAATTGTTGCCACTAAACATATATGCATCGACAGGTATGTGGTAAAGACATTGGATAATGCAGAGAGTGTAAAGTTGCAGTATCGCTCACTTGCCAAGGTATCAGATGATTCATCATCCAAGGCCATGCCAAGCAAGATGGCACCTAACTGGCTTTAGGCCTATATACAGAATACAACAAATGAGACTACAATACTACTTTGTTGCCGATATGCCACGCTATAACTAACGTTTTTGTATAATAAGTTACTGCCTCTAGCTAGAGTTGTATTTCTTTACAAGCAAACTGGTGATTTTTCTGGCCTTGTAAATTATAGAAGCCTTGTCACAGATGCTTCAAGGAGAATCTAGAATGTAAATTTAGATTGTAAAAAGAATTTTTGTTTCATTTTCTTTTCCAATTGAGCAGCGTTGAATTGTATTCGAGCCCGTATGGGTCCTCCTAAGCAATGCACGAGTTGTGTTTCATTTTGTCTCCTTTGAACTCTCACGACTATTTCACAGCCATTTGATCGTTTATTTCACAGCCATTTGATCGTTTAAGACGCTTAGAATGCATTTTCCTGAAAGGTACTTTTCTTGTTCCTTGGGAGCGTGAAATGATCATCTTCTCTTCTTCGAGGGTGAAATGATAATCTCTACTCTCTAGAACAAACGCATTTTTGAGCAAACTCCTCAGCAGCTTTTGCAATGATGTATCTGGTCTATCAAAATCATAAACTTCAATATGATTTTTAAACATGCCAAAAAACATACGGACACCAAGTCTATATCTTCCAAGGACGGAACTATTCCTGATTGTTCATCATCAAGCAAATAAAACAGGCATCTATATTAGCAAGATTAATGACATCGGATAAAACTAGATTAACCAGCATTTGAATGTATCCAATTACCCTCTGGATTTTCAGAATTTCAAGATGAGGAGAGTTTTTAAGCAACTTCATCACCAGTCCTCCAGAATTGGCCTTCGACTGTAGGGGCATATCATCCAAGCGTGCTTCTGCACCTACCTAAGTATGGTTTATGGCAATTGTTCAACAAGAAAAGAAGAAGGTCTATGGTAAAAATGACCTAAACCTACTCAATAGAACAGCATAATATACATATTGTAGAAACATACCTTAAGATTAAAGCTAGTTTGACATTAGAGATACATCCAAGAAAATCTAATGGAGCTAGAATTGATTCGGTTGTGAAAGCATGACTTGCTATATGCATGCCTTTTCAAGTGATGATGAGTTGTATAAGCAATACTTATTGAAGAGTACACCCTCATAACAATACTCTATGAGATTCGTTGCAGAAACCTTGATTTTGCAAGGACCCGAATCCGTATTCCTGTAAGCGTCTTCATCGGTTTCGCTTATAGTCAATTTCAAGAGTTTGGGTGCAGAGATATTTGATGGCACTGGCACTCAACCAACGATAATTACTTCTAGCCAACTTTTCAAGGGTTGGGAGACTAGAAAACAACTGACTGGGAACACTTAGGCTATGTTTGGGGGGGCTTTTTTGCTCCCCTGCTTATAAGCACAAGAGCATCAAGTGTTTGGTGAGTGAGCTTATCCTCAGCTTTTGAAAAAAGCTACCCCAGCTTCTATCTAAAAGCAGAAGCTGACTCCCCCCAGCTTTTAGAAGCCAGAAGCTCGCTCGTACTGTAGCGGTAGTTACTGTTCATTAATGAAATGTTTTTAATCCCGGTTTCTACCCTCCGTTGGCTGAAGCAATTATAGTCATCTGCCATCAAACCCTCGATATCGATATCAGTCTCTCGCTCTCCCATCTCCCTCTGCTCGATCACAGAACGCATCCCATCCCATCAAGCAAGCCTCGATCTCCGTCTGCTCGATCACAGAACGCATCCCATCCCATCAAGCAAGCCTCGATCTCCCTCTAATCACAGAACCCATCAGAACACATCTCGGCTCGATTTCCCTCTCACAGAACTCATCTAGTCGCCGCCGCATCTCGATCTCCCTCTAATCACAGAACCCATCAGAACACATCTCGATCTCCCTCTAATCCAGCCGCCACATCTCGATCTCCCTTTAATCACAGAACGCATCTCGGCCTCACTTGCATCTGAAATTGAAGCCTCAATCAAGCAAGTCAGTCTCTCTCCCTCTGCTTCGTTCTTATCTTTAATCAAATTGTTGTTATAATTGTTTTGATTTTCATAGTTCTTGTTAAAGCTTTTCCATTGTGACATAAAATGGAGATCTTTGTGATATTATTATTTGGTGAATTTTAATTTTGGGAATATCTATTTTGGTGATAGTTATGATGTAGAAGAAGAATATCATGGTCACGGTGCACAAGAAATGGAAGCAATAAGAAATAGTATTACTCAAAGTTTGATGAATGCGCGTAATAACGTGAACATTTGATGTGAACTAGAAACTATGATTTATAATAATATAGTCACCATGATTTATAATCATATTGTCCAATATTAATCAAATAGTCACCATGCTTTATAAAAATTCAAAGTTAACAAAAATTAATACGGACATAATAAAGATTAAAAATAATAACAAGATCATTTGAACAATATTGTTTTATATACAATTAATTAAGCAAAATAATCTCTCATGTCCAATTCGGTCATTCCACAAATAAAAAGCACAAGCCAGTTTGATTTACCAAACACTTTGTCACTGCTTCTGCCACTGACAGCCCTTATAAAAAGCCAGTTTACCAAACACTCAGCAGCTTTGCTTTTCAGCCACTTATTCTCAGAAATAAGCAGAAGCCAGCTTTTTCTCAAGGAACAGCCATACCAAACATAGCCTTAAAAGAGTGCTTATCCGAGAGTGCAAGTGCTACAAGACTCAGGGTCTTGAGTCGTTTGAGACTGGAAAAACATACAGAGGGTGGAAATTTGAGTGTACCCACTCGGCAGATACAGTCTTGTATCTGTAAATTGCTATGTGATTTGCAAGAAAACAAACAATCTGGCAACACAACCTGTTTAATATTATCACTTCTATGAATATAGGAGACGAAGATTTTGTCGTTCAAGGTTGGGATTTAAGTTAGAATTAGACTGAGAATGAAGCGCTGACCTTACAAAATGGAGCTAATAAGAACAGCATAAGAACATGCCCAGATGAAGAAGAGAGTTCTGCATTTTTCTGACTAGGAACTGTTAAGATCATAATTAAAGTGGCTGAAGTATCCCCTAGTACAATACTACAAATAATTAATAGCAGCAAAGTTGGCAGCTGCAATTAAACATGCCTGATTGCCTGCCCCAGATTAATAACAGCAAAGGACTCAACCCGAAAATCATCCTAGGTAGCTAGTTATCCTCCTCAGGTTGTGGCTCACGAACATGACATATGAAATCACCTTCACCATCATCTGGCCTTCCCGAAAGCAGCTGTACACTTGCACGGAGCTCTTCCTTCAACCAAAAAAAACAAATACAAAAAATAATGTCAGTTCAAATTAGATACAAGCAGTTTAAGCGGCTCTGTATATGGTATTTAAAAACACTAGGCAATTGAACGTGGTCAACTTACATTCTCCTTCCTAAGCCTTTTGATCTCATCTTTTCCCACCATGCACTTATGCAATAGAAGGGCATTCAAGCCACTAATCATATCCAGTAGCGTCGAAGCTGTAGCTACACTTAACTACACGAACAAAAGAAAAAAAAATGAGAAGATTGTTAAAACAAGCGAAAGGCAATCTCAAAATATTCCAGTAGTACTCTAAACGTATTTACTTAATTACATGTTTAAGGTCCTTTGGGAGTGGCAGGCATGGGGTTGGCTGGCCTCTTGGAATCTCAACTACCTCGCTCTCATCGTTCTCTCCCCATCCCACAACATCAGATGTTTCAGCTACTTCCTCTGGATGCTGCGTAATTGAAGAAACATTTTAGTTAACTAGGGCAAACACAACACTGCTATAAATTAAAAACCAATAGTAAGCATTTGCCAAAAGCTAGCTTGCTTGTCACAACTAACAAAGCATTTGAAGTTTGGAATTGCACAATTGTTAGAAAAACAAAATCCTCAGAACGTACCTTGGAGATGTAATCCCTGATAATGTCTTTAGGTGAAACAAAGCTTGGAATATGGACACCTGGCACATCCTTCCAAGCCATGCTAGGCATCCCATCAATTTGAACCCTCACAAGGGACCTTGTTGCAGGGGTATAAAGGCTCAATCTAAAGTCGTCTAATACTAAAGCTTTTTTCGGAGCTTTTTTCCCCTTTATAAGCTTCAGAACTTCAATATTATGCATGGATAGAGGACGCCTCGAACATGTGTCATCGTCTATTGTTACTGGGTCGTGAATTGTGTCACGAATTTCAAGCTCTCTGGTCCAAAACTTCTTGCCCCCATATTCCTTCATTAGCCAAACTTCGAAAGTATCGGATGAGCGACAAATTATAGGAAGTGAACCATTTAACACTCCTAGGTGATTACAGTTACAATTGGGTTGACAGAAGGAGGCATTGGTAAATTCTTGAAACGCTCACTTTCAACATCAAAGGCACGTATGAAAAGAAAACGAGAACGTTTACAGTGCCAAATCCAGTGAAGAAATCCATTATGAAAAACCCCACGTCTGGTATTCCTGACAGTATTAGATACTTTTCCGATGCTTCTCCAAATCCCAGAGCCAACTGTCAAAACCATCACTTTCAACTTTTCACATGGTAGATTTCTTCGATACCTATTTCCATGGGTTGTAAACAGCACTACCTTATAGTCATGGCTTATGGGACTAAACCCAAACCCAAACCCAAAGTTAAGTGGGTTATTATCCCTAGCTTTAAAGATTGGAAGAGCTATAGACTCTCTAGTAAGAGGATTGGATATATTAAAATTGAGATCGCCAATTTTATGATTACGACTGAATAAGCAAAGGAAGCCATTTCTGGAGCCTATAATATCTGAATTGACCCTATTGTATAAGCATTGGGTTCAAAAAGCTTCAAAACCAGATTGTTGGGGCTCCAGGCGCTTCTCAGGTCTGCCAAGACGTGCTTTTTTGTGTGACAGTCTAGGAGAAAATGGCAAGTAGGCGCTGGTGAAACTAGGGTTTTTGTGAAGTCGGGGTTAGAAAGAGAACGGAGCCAAGACTTGCACACAGACTTTCATTGGATGAGAGATTTCAATGGGATTTGAAGGAATATCTCCTGAGTTGTGTGGTCTGGCAATTGCAGAATGTTGCAAGGTTTCTCGTCCTGCCTTTCTTCCTCTTCTGTATTCGTCTTTGTGTTGGTTGGTTTGGTTTGGTTTTCCTCAGGGATGCTGTATAAAGCTTCAAAGATAGAGAAAGTGGATAACCTAAGTAATTGATATCAGTCTGTTACTCTGTTGAGAAAAAAAAAAAAAAAATCTGCTGGGAAGAAGATAGAGTATCAGAGTTTTCGGGATTTAGATTTATTAATTAACCTCCATATTAAACTAGGAAATAAATAATAATGGGAGTGTTTAATGACACAAGAATTTGGGAAAATACAAACTTATTTTTTTCTTTTTTGAGTTGTAATGCCACCGGGGCGAGATAATATATTCAACACAAGCCAGAATAGGCCGTTACATACCTTTCCGCTGTCATTTCTAGACAAACAAGAAGCTAGTGGTAGTACCCACAAGTGGTACGTACATATAGTCCTACTCATTGTACATTCAAATACGTAGAGATAACAGATATCCTCTTTCGGTACTACTCCAGAGACGCTAAAAAACTAGGTTCCTAATACAAGGAAATTTATTGTAATTAGACAAAAACTAAAAACATAGTGTTGGACCAAGGGCCAAAACCCTAGTCCAAGTTAAAAGGCCCAGTAGCTCAAAAAAGAAGCCCAAACTCAAGGCCCAGCAGGACAGCCGGCCAAGCCCACACTCCAGCCCATCGTACTCGATCCGTGTAGCACCCTCCTCCACTGCAGCCAGCCGCGCCGCCCTTCCCGTCGATCGACACCCCAAACCCCGCCTGCCAGATCCAGCAGACACCACCGCCACGCAAAAAATAGAAGTCTTTTTATATAGAGGATTATATAGAGTTCAAGGAATCCTAATCAAATACGGATTAGGAGATATAGAATATTCTACCCTGTTACATAGAGGTAGTCAGGTAGAGGTGTTCAGTTTCCATTTGCTGCGACAGATCGAGTTATTATAAAGGTTCGCAGAATCCTAAGTTTGGCTCAAAGTTCTAATGTCACAGGTTAATAAGAGGACACCACAACGCTTTGTTGGGCGTGAGGCAGTTGTGAGTTGTGACAACACAATCTTAAATGGATGGTTAGTCATTTCTCGACTTCGATCTATTATTACAATTTCAGCCTTTTTCAAGAAGAGCTCTATCTTGATTTTGGGCTCTTCCTTTTTCTTAAATGCGTGCAAATGTGATGGCATGATTTCGTTACGTGAATTTTGAATTACTTCTGCTGCATTTGTTCGGGTTTAATGCCAAAAATGTAGCTGAATAACAAGGATTCATGTAATGATTAGTGATCCCTGGTATGTTTGGGCCCTGAACAACTTTACGGGTAGAGAGTAAGTCTAATTATCCTTTGTGCTTTGCTGGTGAAATGAACTTCTTGTCAGGACCTGGCGTATTATTCTTGCTTAGGATGCTGGAAGTATGTTGAATTATGATTATTGTGGCTAGTTAATACTTACGTAAGGCATGTTAGTTATATAACTTTCTGTTTGAGAAATAGTGTATCCTGCAACATAAGGTATGTTTCATACCTGTCAAAACTTAAACCAGAGACGGTGCTCTAAATTTGCTTATAATTCTATATAGTGGAATCTAGTAACTGTCTTATTTGATGGTAATTTGGTATATCACATCCCTTGGATGAATTTTCTCTACCGAGATGACAGCTTAGAATTGTTGCCACTAAACCCATATGCGTCGATAGGTATGTGGTAAAGACATTGGATATGCGTCCAAGGCATCATCAGATGATTCATCATCCAAGGCCCTGCCAAGCAAGATGGGACCTAACTGGCTTTAGGCCTATATACAGAATACAACAAATGAGACTACAACACTACTTTGTTGCCTATTTGCCACGCTATAACTAACGTTTTTGTATACTAATAAGTTACTGCCTCTAGTTAGAGCTGTATTTCTGTACAAGCAAACTGGTGATTTTTCTGGCCTTGTAAAGCCTGCCTTGTCACAGATGCTTCAGGGAGAATCTAGAATGTAAATTTAGATTGTAGAATTTCCCATTGAGCAGCGTTGAATTGTATTCGAGCCCGTATGGGTGCTGTCCTAAGCAATGCACAAGTTGTGTTTCATTTTGTCTCCTTTGAAGAAAAACAACGTATGATGAACCAAATGCATCAACCAACAGCTTAATAATAAAATTGAGTACTTAAGAGTATAATTGCTGGCGAAACTGTCACGACTACTTCACAACCATTTGATCGTTCAAGACGCTTCATAATGCATTTTCCTAAAAGGTAATTAATTTTCTTTTTCCTTGGGATTGTGAAATGATCATCTTCTCTTCTTTGAGAGTGAAATGATGATAATCTTTAGAACATACGCATTTTTTAGCAGACTGATCGATCCTCTGCAGCTTTTGCAATGATGTATATATGTAGTCTATCAAAATCATAACCTTCAATGATTTTTAAACAAGCTAGTTTTTATCTTCCAAGGATATATATATATGGAAGTATTCCCTGATTGTTCATCATCAATAAAATAAAAAAGGCATCCATATTAGCAAGATTAATGACATCGGATAACACTAGATTAACTAACATTTTAATGCATCAAATTCCCCAATTCCCCAATTCCTTATTGACCTCTGTCATCGGGATAAGCTCGGCTTACCTCATTTTCGTTTTCTTCACTGATATTCTTTGGGTCCTTGACCCAAAGCCCCAAAATGAAGGAAAATTATCCCACTTACCCCAGCAAGAGATTTTTGTTCTCACTTGCCCATTTTAAAACAAAATGACAATTTCACCCTAAGCTAATTAATGAATTTACATCGTGCCTCTATGGCTCTCTCCTCTCTCCACGATCTGAACTCTCTCTCTCTCTCATCCCTCTCCGTTTGCTCTCTCTCTCTCTCTCTCTCCCTCTCATCGCTCTCCGACCTGCTCTCTCTCTCTCTCTCTCTCTCTCTCTCCGATCTGCTCTCTCTCCGTCTCTCTCTCTCTCTCATCGCTCCCGGATCTCCAACTCCGGCGACGTTCGACCTCTCGCCCAGGTTCCGCTGCAACTCGCAGGTGAGCTCGACCGCGTCCAACTGCTGCAATGCCCAGATTCCGTGCAACTCGCCGGTGAGCTCGACCGCGTCCAACTGCCTCGCCGGTGCTGGTCGACTTTTGCTCGGATTCTGCTGCAGCTCGCCCAAGCTCGGCCGGCGCTGACAACGACGACCACGCGACGTCTTCGATGGCCTCCTGGACGTCGCCGGTGCTCGACCCAGGCTGTGGCAGAGGAGAAAGGTGATTGGGTGCCCAAAGCTTTTCTCTGGGTGCCCAAATCAATTTCTAGTTTTTTTTTTTTTTTTTTTTTTTTAAGTAACAAGACAGAAGGAAAGGAAAAAGGAAAAAAAAAAAGTTTTGAATGTCTATTGCTCTCTAATTGACGTCTATTACCCATCTATTGGAGGGTAATAGACGGCTATTGGGGGCAATAAACGTTTTGAATTTATGTAATCTCTTTGTTTTTTTTTCTGTAATCAAAGTTTTTTTTGTCTAAATTTAGGGAGATTAGTTCTCATTTTAGCAACTGAAAGTCCTATTGGGGGGTAATAGACGTCTATTGGGGGGCAATACATGACTGATGTTCGTCTATTGGGGGGCAATACATGGCTGATAGTCGTCTATTGGGGGCAATACATGGCTGATAGTCATATATTGGGGGGCAATACATGGTTGATAGTCGTCTATTGGGGGGCAATAGATGTCTATTGGGGGCAAAAAAAACTTTCCAGTGAGATTTTCAGCAAATTCCGGTGGGCGGCAGCCGGTGACCGGATTCCGGCAAAAGTTGGCCGGATTCCGGCAAAAGTTGGCCGGATTCTGGCGGCCGGTGACCGGGCTCCGGCTAAGTCTCTCATGGTTTCTCTCTCTTCTATTTTCTCTCTCTCTCTAAGTAACAAAGGGGTAAGGGTAAAATGGTATTAAAAAAATTAAAAAAAAAAAAAAAATCTTAATGGGGTATTAGGGAAGACCTCTTTAGAGTGTTTTGGGTAAGAGAGAATTAAAAAAACTTAATGGGGTAAGTGGGAAAAAAATCTCTAAAAATGGTGTAAATGGACAAAACCCCATATTCTTTTAGTGCTACTAGGTTTTGTAGGTAGGTTGCTTTGTTTTTTGGAGGGGTTTTGTTTTGCCCCCGTCCCTATTGTTTTGACATTCTCTCTTTCTAATAAATAGAGCTCTGCTCCTTTAATTAAAAAAAGGCATCTAATTACCCTCTGGATTTTCAGAATTTCAAGATGAGGAGAGTTTTTTAGCAACTTCATCACCAGTCCTCAAGAATTGGCCTGTAGGGGCATATCATCAAGAGTGCTTCTTCACCTACCTAAGTAAGGTTTATAGAAATTGTTCAACAAGAAAAGAAGAAGGTTTATGGTAAAAATGACTTAAACCTACTCAATAGAACAGCATAGTATACATATTGTAGAAACATACGGGCCTTAAGATTAAAGCTAGTTTGACATTAGGGATACATCCAAGAATATCTAATGGAGCTAGAATTGATTTGGTTGTGAAACCATGACTTGCTATTTGCATGTCTTTTCGAGTGATGATGAGTTGTATAGGCAATACTTATTGAAGAGTACACCCTCATAACAATACTCTATGTGATTCGTTGCAGAAACCCTGTAAGTGTCTTCATCGGTTTCGCTTATGGTCAATTTCAAGAGTTTGGGTGCAGAGATCTTGATGGCACTGACACTCAACGAAAGGCAATTACTTAAAGCCAACTCTTCAAGGGTTGCCAGTGCAAGCTCTGCATTTTTCCTACTGGGAACTGTTAAGATCACAATTAAAGTAGCTGAAGTGTTCCTAGTGCAGTACTGCAATTAATTAATAACAGCAAAGTTGACAACTACAATTAAACATGCCGGCTCCAGGTTAATAACAGCAGAGGACTCAACCCGAAAATCATCCTAGCTAGCTAGTTATCCTCCTCAGGTTGTGGCTCACGAACATGACATACAAAATTATCTTCACCATCATCTGGCCTTCCCGAAAGCAGCATTACACTTGCACGGAGTTTTTCCTTCAACCAAAAAAATAAAAAGTGTCAGTTAAATTAGATACAAGCAGTTTAAGCGGCTCTGTATATGGTATTTGAAAACAATAGGCAATTAGCGTGGTCAACTTACATTCTCCTTCCTAAGCCTTTGGATCTCATCCTTTCCTACCATGCACTTCTGCAATAGAAGGGCATTCAAGCCACTAATCATATCCAGTAGCGTGGAAGCTGTAGCTGCACTTACCTACAAGAACAAAAGAAAAAAGAAAAAATTGAGAGGATTGTTAAAAACTTAAAATAAGCGACGGCAATCTCACAATATTCCAGCAGTACTCTAAACCTATTTACTTACATGTTTAAGGTCCTTTGGGAGTGGCAGGCATGGGGTAGGCTGGCCTCTTGGAATCTCAACTACCTCGCTTTCGTCGTTCTCTCCCCATCCCACAACACTAGTTGTCCATGCTGGTATTCTTATATCAGATGTTTCAGCTACTTCCTCTGGATGCTGCATAATTGAAGAAACATTTTAGTTAATTAGGGGAACACAACACTGCTATAAATTGAAAACCAATAGTAAGCATTTGCCAAAACCTAGCCTGCTTGTCACAACTAACAAAGGATTTAAAGTTCTGAAAAACAAAATGCTCAGCACGTACCTTGGAGATGTAATCTCTGATAATGTTTTTAGGTGAAACAAAGCTTGGAATATGGACACCTGCCACATCCTTCCTAACAATGCAAGGCATCCCATCAATTTGAACCCTCACAAGGGACCTTGTTGCAGGGGTATAAAGGCTCAATCTAGAGTTGTCTAACAATAAAGCTTTTTTCGGAGAGTTTTTCCCCTTTATAAGTTTCAGAACTTCAAAATAATGCATGTATAGAGGACCACTGGAGCATGTGTCACCGTTTACCGTTATTGGCTCGTGAATTGTGTCACGAATTTCAAGCTCTTTCATCCAAAACTTCTTGCCCCCATATTCCTTCATTAGCCAAACTTCGAAAGTTTCGGATGGGCGACAACTTAAAGATAGTGAACCATTTAACACTCCTAGGTAAGCAATAGTTGTAATTGGGTCGACAGAAGAAGGAGGCATTGGTAAATTCTTGAAACGCTCACTTTCAACATCAAAGGCACGTATGAAACGAAAACGAGAACGTTTTCTGCAGTTGTAAATCCAATAAAGAAATCCATTATGAAAGACCCCATATCCGGTAATCGCATTTACAGATACTTTTCCAATGCTTCTCCAAATCCCAGAGCCAACTGTCAAAACCATCACCTTCAACTTATTACTTCGAACCCTATTTCCATAGGCTGCAAACAGCACCACCTTATAGACATGACTTATGGGACTAAACCCAAACCCAAAGTTAAGTGGATCATTATCCCTAGCTTTAAAGATGGGAAGAGCTATAGACTCTCTAGTAATAGGATTGGATATACTAAAATGGAGAGCATCAATTTTACTATTACGACGGAATAAGCAGAGGAAGCCATTGCTGGAACCTATAATTCCAGAATAACATGAAAAACTATTGACCCTATTGTATAAGGCATTGGGGTCAGAAAGCTTCAAGACCATGTTGTATGGGCTCCAGGCGCTTCTCAGGTCGGCCAAGACGTGATTATTTGTGTGATGGTCTCGGAGAAAATGGCAAGTGGGCGCTCGTAAAACTAGGGTTTCTGTGAAGTCGGGGTTAGAAAGAGAGCGGAGCCAAGACTTGCACACAAACTTGCATTGGATGAGAGATTTCAATGGGATTTGAAGGAAGATTTCCTGAGTTATGTGGTCTGGCAATTGCAGAATGTTGCAAGGTTTCTCGTCCTGCCTTTCTTCTTCTGTATTCCTCTCAGTGTTGGTTGGTTTGGTTTTCTTCATGGTTGGTTTGGTTTTCCTCATGGGTACAGCGTAAAGCTTCAAGATGGAGAAAGAGGATAACCTAAGGAATTGATATGTGTCTGTTGAGAAAGAGAAGAAAGATAGGCACGGAAGAAGATCGAGAATCAGAGTTTTCGGGATTTAGATTTATTTTTAAAATAGGTATTCTGTTGGAGATGTCCTAAGCCTCAAGTATTTAAAATAGTTTAAAATAAGGATTTGGATCCTCCTCTGACCTTGTTACCTTATTACAAAAAGAATCGTATGGCTTACTCTAGGTTGATAGATTTTTCTTTGATGCCTTCAGCCATCAGCCAATAAACTGGGGAAGTAATGATTCCTCGCAGACTGAGACAAAGAAACCGGTACGGACAGTGATGCATTGGTGACAATGTCAAATGAGGTAACGGTGCACATACCCACATCCATGCAAGCGTGCTCATGATGCCTCCTCAATGTTTGTTTACTTAATGATATTATAGCGAGTCCCTGCTCGGTTGAAGCTTCGGAGGACAATAACTGATGATCGAGTATTTTAACATGAAACCCTTCAAGGTATTGAAAAAGAAATATTGAGCGGATACAGCTTAGACTGACTTTGCTTGAATTTGTATGCCATAATTTTACTGCAGTTTTCCCACTTAAAAGGATTATAGACCAAGCGAGCAGGGGTGAGAGAAAGTAAGGCCAAAGCCGCCAAATTAGACCATCACTTCTGATATAAGACTTACAGTTACAACTGGCTGTTAAACAAAGCTATCACATGTTACAAACGAAAGAGAGAAAATGGAACTACAAATCATTAGTAGCAACAAACCGAAATATTTTACAACTAATTGTTCTACTCAGACCAAAAACAAAGTAATAACCCTAAACACCTGTTAATTCAACAACTCTGCCACTCTTGTAACCGACCTTCACGTCCATTGTTACAGAGTCCGTAACAATACAGACTCGAACACTGAGCCAAGCCTTTAGAGCTAATCAGTAATTTCCTGGATGCTCAGAAAGGTTTAGACAGAGACTGAAGGAAGGAATTGTAGTTAACAACAAGGCGATGCATTTGCCGACAAAATAAAGTTGCATGTTGCATAAATCGACGCTGCAGCAGCCCTAACAGCTACTTCCCTCTGAGAGCTATCCATCATATGTGATCTGCAAGACAATAGTAAAAGGTAAATGATGATTCATCTTTAACCAACTTCTCACATTATCGTATCTCACAGCATATAGGAGGTTTAGTTGAAACATGAAAGAACAGAGTTTAACGTTTGTTTTTTTCCTTTTTAAATAACAAGGTGCTGCATGCTGGAGGTGAAAATCAAGACTTAATTGAACTTATTAAACAACAGTAACTACAAGGACACTGGTTTCCATCAAAAGCTTTACCTAGTATCAGTTTCAGATGTACCCAATGCTTGAATGCCAGAACTACAATTGATAAGTTGCAGGCCCTTGTTACAGTGAACTTGCATTTCTCTTACTTGGTTCAACCAGCTTTCCTGAAATTTGTTAGTGTACATTAGATTGAGTTCCAACAAACTAACCAAGACCTGATAATTGCACAGTTGGCAAAGATACTTCATCAAATTAAAACACCCAGATATATCTTTACATTGAAATAAATTTACAGTTTCTTTAGCACTCACAAGTTGATCCTCTTCTTCTGAAAGTGCTTTATCCATTTGATCAAACCGTGGGCCCCATCTTGCTCGATGCATCTCTGCACAAGCACGGCTGGAAAGTCCATCCACAGAACTTTTTGTGATAGAAGAGTCATTCTCCTTATCTGATGAAAACTCTTTTTTCAGCAATAAGGGCAAATCTGTACTTATTACATTTCGAACTCTCTTCCTACTGCGCTGCAGTGCTGCAGTTACAGAATAGAATAGACATAAGAATCCATTCTACCTCAACAAGATCCACTAATGATTTAACAGAGTATTACCTGAAAGACGTCCTTGAATATCTTGTTGAATAAGTTCCAACCACTGAGAAGCAACAGTAGCAGCTGGAGAAGAAAAAGAAAAATTCCCTATTAGCCAAGTTCAGACTAAGCATACTTTCACACAATTGGGACCTTCACTTTTTTCAAGAATGATTCCAACATGTGAGATCCCACCCCCGTGTCCCGAGCATTCATGATGTATATAGATAATGCAAATGTAAGATATCAAAATCTAAATAATCACCTTTAAAAGAAAGATAGGATGTTGTTTCCTCTTTAGATGACAAAGGAGTATCCTCCTCAGGTGCTATATTTGATGAAGACAATTTCAATGCAAGCGTCTCTTCCTCACTTACAAGGGCGGAGTGTGATGCAAAACTTATTCCACCAAAGCTCTCTTTTGCGGTTGGGTCACCCTCTATACTGTTGTCCACTTGAACCAACGAAGGTTTATTCATCAGTATAGTGTACCCTTGTGCCTGCATGTCCTCGAAGAAAGTATTTGGACGCCAACTCTCCCTCATATTTTCCAGGTCCTGCCTGTTTTCTACAGTTCCACTCTGCTGATGGATTGTCTGTTTGTTTTCCACACGGCTAACTTCAAGTCTTTCAGATCTTACAAGAGCCTCTATTATAGAATGCACCTGCTTTCTATTTCTAACATGGTTGATGATCCCAGGGTTCAGTTCATTCAGCAGTCCACTTGGAGCAGCAATCTTCGCGAACCTATCCACTTGTTCCTTCTTTGCACGTTCCAACTTTTTCTTCTGCTCTTCACTTTTATTTTTCTTGGGGCGTGGCTTTGGCATTGGTATGCCTCCATGCTGCTTTGACATTGGTATGCTTCCATGTTGCTTTGAAATTGGCATGCCTCCAGATTGCTGCTTTGGCGTTGGAATTGCTACCGGTTGCTTTGGCTTTGATATGCCTCCATGAGTAGATGAGAGGAAACCATTTTGCTTCATCTCCTTCCACACTGTCATTGGATCTTTCTCTTCCAATGGGCCAGTGCTGCTCCCGCATTCAGAGACATCTCTTGACTTTAAGTAATTGAGATTTTTATAAGGATAAAAAGGATCTTGGTTTTCTGAGCTTGAAACACCTTTACCATTTAGATCCAACGCATTGCCTTTTGCATTCCCATGATTAGTATGGCATTCTTTGTCATGATCCCTAAGCACGGTGGACTTTTCTAAATTCTGAGAGCATTGCTGACTGGTATTCTGAACTGTATTGCTGGCAATGCACGAGTCAGTATTAAGATCTAGTGGCCTTGGAATGGGGCTGACAACAACTGGAATTGTGCTTCTCATAGATGTTCCTGCTTGAGAAGCATACAGATCAGAAGTTTTAGGCACCTCAGTAACTTGATCCCTAGGCAACGTGGTCTTTTCTGAACTCTGAGAGCATTGCTGACTGCCATTTTGAACCATACTGCTGCCAATGCACGCATCAGTATTGAGATCTAGTGGCTTAGGAATAGGGTTGGCCACAACTGGAATTGTACTTCTTGCAGATAATCCCACTCGAGAAGCATCTAAATCAGAGGTTTTAGGCACCTCAGTCACTTGATCCCTAGGCGATGTGGTCTTTTCTTTAGAACATTGCTGACTGCCATTCTGAATTGTACTGTCAGCAATGCACACATCAGTTTTGAGATTCAGTGGCTTAGGAATAGGGTTGACCGCAGCTGGTATTGTGTTTCTTACAGATTTTCCCACTCGAGAAGAATCCAAATCTGAGTTTTTATGCATCTCAGTAACTTGATCCCTACGCAATGTGGTCTTTTCTGAACTCTTAGAGCATTCCTGACTGCCATTCTGAACCCTATTCTTGGCAATGCACGCATCATTGTTGAGATCCAGTGACTTGGGAATAGGGTTGACCGCAATTGGGAATGTACTTCTCACAGCTTTTCCAGCTCGAGAAGCATCCAAATCGGAGGTGACAGGCACCTCAGTAATTTCAGACATCTCTTCATCATTGAGTTGAAATTGACCACTGGATTGTTTCTTACTAATTCCTGTGACATAAATAGTAGTAAGAGTAAATAATAGAACCCAAAAATCACTCCAACAGAAAACCAGAACAACATTTAACTTTGAATTTAAAAATAAGCCATATACGAACCCACGTGAAGGTACTTAGAGTCTAAGCCATCTTTACTCTAAATACTATTCCACACTGCTTCAAATACATACTGAAGACAAAAAGCTCTTAAAACAGTGCAGAACTATTTTCAATAGTGTTCCAATCTGTAGTATATAACTAAATGAACAAAAAAAAGGGGGAAATATTTAACAGTTAACCATTTCAAACGCCGGAGGAGACCGAAAATGATAAAGAAGACTACTTTTGACTCCAAATTACCCAATAAAACATAATACTTCATCACTGAAATTGAAAATCCAGATTCACACAAGTTCACAATCATTCAAAACCCCCAACAAAACAAAAATTCAAACAAGTACCTTCAGCGCGGCACACTGATTCAAGATCTCGCATCTTAATCCGTTTTCTAGGCCCAAGTTCATCTTCACCTCCCAATTCAACACTAACCCGCTTCTCCCCCAAAACCTGAAACAATCCCACCACTCAATAAAATGAACAACAACACTCAAAAATCCATGAAAAATTCAAACTCAAAAAATATCAAGAACCCACCTTGGAATCCGATCTGGGCACCGACCCTTTTCCGGAATCGACCCGATTCGCCATAACCTCCAAAGACCCCCTCCAATTCAAAAAAATTCACCACTTTCAAAACAACCCCTCTTCCAGAACCCGCCAAATCTGGGTCATGGGGGGTCGAAAAAAGACTCCAACTTTGGGGACGAAGACGAAAAGGGTAGTCGGAATCGGTGAAGTTCGGGTCTGAATCGAAGAAAGGAGTGAGATTTAGGGAGCGGGAGAGAGTGAGAGAGAGAGAGAGAGAGGGGTGTGGGTTTGGTGGGTTAGGGTTTTGAAGGGCGCGTATCAGATCCGTGGGATTTTATTTAATTTGGGATATATGGGGTCAAATTTTTTCATTTTATTTTTTTCAATTTGAATTTTGCAGGGAGAGAGAGAAAAAGACAAAACAGGAATAGCGCGCTTATTACAAACACAAACGTTGTTTTTCGGTTTTTTTTTTTTTTTTTTTTTTTGAAGAGAGAGAAAAAACGTCAGAGAAGAGAGGAGTGTGTTTTTTGAATTTGAATTTGTTGGAGGGGGGAGTGGGGCCCTCCAAACGGGAAGCGCCATATGCCTTTTTCCCACGCGTACTATGCTTGGGGCCTGTTTGGTTGCCTCGAAATGATTTAATTTCTTTTTTTTCTCTATTCAAAATGAGATCCGGATACTGCTAGTTGGGCTGAGTATCGGGCCTGGACTGGGTCACTGGTTGCAGTTGTTTGTGTATTTTTGTTTTTTTTTCTTCTTAGTTTGTAGCTGTGTTTTCATGAAGTACATATCAGCTTATGATGGGCTCGACAAGCAGCGAGCCATCGTTAAATGAACGTTACATCTGAGTGACAGGATACATGAAGTGTCCAAGGTTTTGATTTCAGTGGGTAACAAACTCGAGCAGCATCTGGGATAGCACGCCGCCATCATCGGAATTAATGATTCTGGTGAAGTTAACATTTTCACGACCAAATGTACGTGTTCAATTGTTTGATGCAATTGTATGAATACAAAATTTATGTTTATATTGGTTTTGGTGGAATTTAACTTTTCAATAGTTAAATTCTCAAACTACAATGTTGGATATATGCAAATAAGAAAGAGTAATTTGAATGCAACTTGTATGGACCGACATTTCTTCCGACTTTTAATTTTTGAAAAGTCACTCATTCACTTAGTTACCCCATTGTTTGCAATAGGAGTAAACTCAACATATATACTACATGGTCAAACTTCATGATAATTCAAAGCTATATATACTAATCAATGGGCAGACTGTTATTTCAGTTGGAAATCACTTTTTGCATGCATTTTCAACCGTTTCAGAGTAGACTGTCGTAATATAGGGTTTAGGGAAAATGGCTATCCACCCAACACACATCTCAGCACTATGACAGACCTTTATTGGCCAAGCAACTCTGTTATGATGATTAGAGTTAATTTTTCTCAAAGAATTAGTTTCATAAGATTAGGGTCGCGCGCATAAGTGAGCTCTGTCACGCACTACTGTCCTTCGTCGCAATACCATAGAAAATTCCATACAAAGAGTTGGGTTTAGTGTGACGTTAATTTATAAAATGCGATTGATCCATTGGAAATAACATGAGTTTTGAACATAATAATGGTTCCCTCACGTCTATTATTCCTTTCTCCCATTTTGTTACTGATCATAATCACTAGTACCACCGATCAAGCGGCCGCCCTTGCTCAGCCGCAGCCAGCTGCTGATCATCTGCTAAGCCACTTCTGTTCAAACCACAAAGGTAACTACACCACGACGGGTGCCTATCGCACAAACCTTAACCACCTTCTCTCATCCCTTCCCTTCAAGGGTAGCGGCCACGGCTTTTATAGTTCTTCATATGGCCGAAACACTACATCCGGCGCAATATATGCAATCGGACTATGTAAAGGAGACATTGGAACCACGCGCCACTGCCTTCATTGCCTCAATACCTCTAGAAGTGCTCTCATGGAGCTTTGTGCCAATCAGAAGGAAGCTATTGTTTGGTACGACAACTGCATGCTGCGCTACTCAAACCGCTCCCTACATGGCGTCATGGACACGCTGCCTGCTTTCAATTTGTGGAGCACTCAAAGCGTACCATCATCGGAGTTTGATGTATTTTTCCGGCAGCTCAGGTGGTTACTAGAAGCCCTAAGAAACAAGGCTGCCAAAGGGGGTTCTCTTAAGTTTGCAAAAAATAACGCAACCATTCTCAACTATCGTAACGGACTGTCTTCCTTAACGGCACTTGTGCACTGCTCCCCTGATTTGTCCGAGTTACAGTGCGGCACTTGCTTACTTGGTGCTTTTGGAGAACTCCCAAAATGTTGTGATGGAAAAGAAGGTGGGCGAGTTCTTAGACCCAGCTGTAACTTCAACTATCAGCTGAACCAGGTTATTAAGGTCAATGAACCGAAAGGTTCCGTGATTCCCAACTTAGGTATGTGCATTATTTGTCCACAACAAAAGAATGCTAAGTGCCTACGTATATATAGTGATATAAATGGATTCAATCTGTGAATTTTTGCAGGACGTCGTGCAAGAGATGGAAGAGTCGGCATCCTTATATTATTTGCAACGGTTGTTTCCCTTGTACTAATGATCTCCATAGGCATTTACGCGAAAGTAGTGAAAACAAGGCGCCAACCTATCAATTTTCTTGAGAAAATGGATGAGCATATGGCCATGGAATCCTTGCTATTCGACTGTGGCGCCATTCGAGTTGCCACAAATAACTTTTCTGAAGCAAATAAACTTGGAGGTGATGGATATGGCACTGTTTACAGGGTAAGGCAACCTCAGAATATGTGTGAGCAGTAATTGACATATTTATGTTAACCGTGTACCAGTCAGTTATACATTACACTACTGGTGATCAATAAGTTAATTTTCAGATTTAGTGGTTTAATAGTATTTCATTTTAATTGTTTATTTTTCATTTTTTTCAGGGTAGTCTTTCCAACGCAAAAAGCATAGCAGTGAGAAGGCTTTCGATAAACTATGTGAAAGAGTATACGGAAATTATGAAAGAGGTTTTGTTAATGGCCAAGCTTCAACATCCAAATCTAATTGAGCTCCTAGGGTGTGCCTCGGAAGAAAATTCTGAAAGGCTTCTTGTCTATGAGCTTTTCCCTAATGCAACTCTTGATCGCATCATATTTGGTATCTAGTAATTTCTTTTGTTTTTTTGTGTTTTGTTTTGTCAAAAAAAGGAGGAAATCCAGCTTCTTTAAAAAGAAAAAAAGAATCAGGAGAAATTTACAGAGAAGTCTGATAATGTGTTACTAGCTAGATTGCAAAATTAGTCCATCAAGTACATAATAAAATGCTTCCTTTACATAAATTGTAGACGGAATCAAAAGAAGACAATGGGATTGGGAGATCCGGTACAACATCATAGTGAGCATTGCACGGGGACTCCTTCACCTTCATGACAGTTACTTTGTTCATGGTGATGTCAATGCTGGTAACGTTTTGATAGATTCACAAATAAATCCCAAAATTTCAAATTTTGGCATGGCAAGATTCTTTGAGGTTGATCAAACACAAGGCAACGTTAATGGAATTCATCTGCTGAATCTGATGTCTAAGTTAGTAATATATTTACTATTCCATATGTAACCAAGTAATATATGATAAGTTGTTAACTAAAGTTGACAATTCTTTTTGTTGAGATGCAGCTCATACATGGCTCCAGAGGCAACTGTTGGACATTCATCTGCTGAATCCGATGTCTACAGTTTCGGTGCGTTGGTCGTGGAGATAGTTAGTGGAAAGGAAATTAGTAGTCTAACTTCCGAAAAGCTAAATGAGAATGATCTTCTGAGCTATGTAAGTCATACTTTGGTGTATTACCTATGGCAGCTGAATGCAATGAAATTAAAGATGTCTAATGGGTGCATGCTAACTATGTATGTTTCTACATATTCACAATGATTTGCAGGCATGGAAGAATTGGGCAAAAGGGACAGTTAGAAATCTAATAGATCCGACGTTGTGGACTGGTTCAGGGATTGAATTAATGGAGAGATGCATCAGAATCGGATTATTCTGTATGCAGAGGACTAGAACCGATAGGCCAACCATGTCTTCTGTTATTCAGATGCTTAGTTATTCTTCCGCTATCCCTTTACCTTATAAATTTAGTCATGGTAGCTTTGGAATCATTGGAACCATGGAAAATGTGGAAGGTTTTTCTGATCCAAGGTCTAGGGCAAAGGTTCGATCCTTCATTGCAAAGATGCGGTGTGCCACTACTGCCATCATCAATAGGATACGTAGTAAATAAGGTCAAACCCCCTTGATGCAACAGTGAGCTCAGCCTCAGCTGGGTTATATGATAAACAGCTCAACAAACTCTGGTTTGTTATTTGATCATGTTTCTTTTTTTGGATTAACCCATTACCTTAAGTCTTCGATGAAACTAATTTATCGACACAAGTGTAATACTATGATATTGGCCTAGCTAGCACGGTTGTTTAATACGTAGTCATTCTTCTCATAAATTCATTGACACAAATTAATGAACTTACAATTGAGTACGTAAGGAAGGAAAGTGTCATCTCAAAAAGTCATTCGACCATTTTCTTTCAAATGTTTGTGTCATCTTAATATATTATAGGAGTTACTTTAAAGAGTTTGTAGTGAACCATATTGTTTTATTTAGTGTTGAAGCTAGCATTCATCATTTTCTCAAATGACCAATCAATTCAAAAGGAAAGCAAAAGGTTCAAAATACTAGATGAACAATCCAAAATACTAAAAGTTAATTCAATGGAAAGGATAATTCCATTAACTTAATGGTAAGCATCAAAACTATCCAAAATGTATGATGGAGGTTAAGCTAGATTGGTGACTCAATATCTTATGACACAGCTTTAGAATTTTCAAATACTAAATGGAACTGTCGAAGTTCATTTGATGCCTCAAACATTCCTATTACCTAATAACATGTTTATCATTTTTTTTTTGTGGCTGGAAACTGGAAAACTAAGCAAGGTAAAGAGTGTTCTTAGCTTCCAGATTTTATTAAAAAATGAAAAAAGATTGCAAGAGGAGGGCAACAAAGCCATAGTCTCCAAAAGTCCCAACTCATATCATCACTTAGAGAAACGACAGCAGTAGGTGTCATACTTGAGAGTTCCACAGCAGTAGCAGCAAGGCAAGTGATCTTTTCATATCTTTAAAGTCTAGCCTCTTGAGAATGGGGCAAGAACTTAGGATATATGCCGCAGGGAGTGCGCGGAGACTAATTATAATCATATATATAGGTTAAGTTCAACTTAATTTGAACCCTACTCATAAGTGGCTTGCCTTTATCCTTTAGAATCCTAAGATATTATACCACATAAGATTAATCTTATAATCTGATAAATGGAACTCTATCCCTAATGAAAGACATAGTAGTTCTTCAGGTTACTAGAATAGAGTCGATCTACATATTCTATGTCATTTAGCTTAAGCTTAAGCTTAATCTTTGTTATTACGTAATTAGAGATTACACATTTGAAAAAGCTTTTGACAGAAACCTGGTTTCTGTCAAAAATGGACGCAGCAGTAGCACAGCACACGACCGTAGTGGTTGCTTTTGTGCTAAAGAAAATGGACAAGAAAAGAGGTAAAATGGAATAAATTTGAGCGCAGTGACCACCAAAAGGATGTGAGAAAGAGAATGTGGTACAATTAACATACAAGTACTATTGAAAACATGCATTTGCTTAATGTTGAAAAGTGAAACACAAATCACTGTATCTGCAAAGCACAAAATAAATCATCTATTCATCTTACATCGAATATAAGGAAAAATAACAAGTATTCAATTCTCTTTGGCATGTTTGCTTGGTATATATGATTATGGAAAGCTTTGAAACGACATTGGCCACATTTTAGTTTGAGAAAAATGCATCATCAGTGCCTCAACTCTTGTGCACCGGCCAAGTTGATACCCAGACTCTCAGTGCTACCAATGTGATACCTAAACTTATATTTCGCTATCGATGAGATACTTCCGTTAGATTTCACTGACGGCTCCGTTAGCTGTGTGACGTGGCAAGCACTTGGGCCCCAAAAATACCATGAACTGACCTAAATGAGCCCAGAATTTATTTTTTATTTATTTAGAATTTTCTCTCTCCTCGATCTTCTTCTTCTTCCTCCTCCTTTTGTTTAGCTGTTGCTGCGATCTCAATCTTCTTCCAAATATTCTTCTCTAAATTTCTACCAGATGATTTGTTCATCTCTTTTACTCTGGGATTGGTTTAGGTAATGTGATTGATGGATGGACTGGATTCTAGCCCAAGAACAATGATATCCATTGGTGGGTTGTTAATCGATGAGATACTTCCGTTAGATTTCACTGACGGCTCCGTTAGATGTGTGACGTGGCAAGCACGTGGGCCCCAAAAATACCATGAATTGACCTAAATGAGCCCAGAATTTATTTTTTGTAAAAGTAAAAATGAGATTGGAATTAGTCTACTCATTTCATTTCATAGTCCCTTTATATAGGGATAGAATTACAACGGAAATATTAATTATATTAAATACATTGAATGCTGATTGATCTATAATTGTGCTGATTGATGGTAATCACTGATTCCTTGATTCCCTCTCCGTTAGTTGTTTTGACGAAGGCACACAATATGTTTTTCCTTTAACACTCCCCCTTGTGCCAAGTCAAAGACGAAATGGTGCATGAGTTGTTGCCTCACTAAAAACCTTGCCAAGTAACAATAAAAACGCTGTGGGACAAAAATACACCTTGGTCGAATGTAAAGAGCACAACGCACATTCTACATTTGAGAATGACATGTGTGTGTTAGACTCCCCCTGACGTCTACACCTCCCCCTGATCTTTACATTAATCAAGTGAGCTTGGAAAGTCTTCGCATTCCTATGCTTTTCACATGTTTCTCAACTGTGGCCTTAGGCAGTGATTTGGTGAACAAATCTGCCACATTCTCCTCAGACCTTACTTGATTCACTTGAATCTTGAGGAGGGTCTGTTGTTGCTGATTGTAGGAAAACTTTGGCGATATGTGTTTTGTATTATCCCCTTGATATATCTTTGTTTCATCTGTTCGATGCAAGCTGCATTATCTTCATAAATGCAAGTAGGCTCTTCAGTGGTAGAACTCAAACCACTAGTCCCTCGAATTTGTGTAATGATAGCTCTTAACCATATACACTCACGAATCATCTCAAGTAGAGCAATGATCTCCGAGTGGTTCGAGGAGGTAGCCACAAGGGTTTGCTTGGTTGATCTCCAATATATCGCAGTGTTCCCAATGGTGAATACATAACCATTTTGGGAACGACCTTTATGTGGGTCATAGAGGTACCCAGTATCAGCAAAACCAACCAAAATGTCATTTAGTGTTTCAGTGTAGTGAGTGGCGCTTTCGCCATCAACATTTCCTTTAGGGATTGCAGTTCCATATGCGGGGTCCCTCTTGTCTCTCTGTAGGGAAAGAACAGTCTCAAGTCAGTGGTCCCTTTTAGGTATCGAAGATGTTCTTGATACTATTACAGTGACGCTGCGTTGGCGCTGAGCTAAATCTAGCTAACAAGTTCACTGAGAATGCAATGTTTGGTCGAGTAAATTGGACTAAGTACAATAATGCGCCTATTGCACTTAGATAGGGAATTTCATCTCCCAACACCTTTTCGTCATCTTCCTTTGGACGAAATGGATCTTTCCTTGCATCCAAACTTCGACCGATCATGGGAGTGCTAGCAGGATGCGCTTTGTCCATGTTATATCGCCTGACTTTTGGACATACGCAGACTGGTGGATTAGTATTCCACAAACTCGGTGTTCTAGTTCAAGGCCTAGAGAGAATCGAGTTTTCCCAAGATCCTTCATCTCAAATTCAGATTTCAAGTAGCTTGCGGTTTCTCTTATTTCATCAAGAGTACCTATTATGTTCATATCATTGACATATACAACTACAATTTGCAAATCTGGAACTTGTTTTCTTTATGAATACACAGGGGCATACTTCATCGTTCTTATATCCCTTCCCAATCAAGTAGTCACTTAGACGGGTATACCACATCCGCCCGGATTGTTTCAATCCTTAAAGTGAGCGTTTCAACTTAATTGCAAAGCACTCTGTGGTTTAGAGTCACTTGACTTGGGTAATGTAAGGCCATCAGGCTCTTTTCATATATATCTCTGAATCTAGATCCCCATAGAGATATGCAGTAACCACATCCATGAGCTGCATTTTCAGTCCTTCGGAAATTACTTAGCTAACTAAGTAGCGGGACGTTATAACGTCCATTACGGGAAAGTATGTCTCCTCGTAGTCAATTCCAGGGCGTTGTGAGAAACCTTGCGCCACAAGGCGAGCCTTGTACCTCAGGACTTCATTCTTCTCATTACGCTTTCTAACAAAGACTCATTTATGTCTTACAGGCTTTACACTTGGTGGGGTTAGCACTACCAGACCAAATACCTGTCTCTTTGTCAGAGAATCTAATTCTGCCTGGATTGTTTCATTCCATTTAAGCCAATCTGCTCTTTGTTGACATTCTGCAACAGAGCGTGGTTCGATATCATCGTGCTCTATGATTCCTTGAGCAACAGTATATATCATCAATGTGTATGGAAGTTCTTTCTATCAACTCATACCCACTCTCATAATCCTCTGGAATCATTTTTAACATCGGAGCGTCCTCCAGTATTGATTCATGGACATAACTATAATCAGAGACAAGCTCATGAGAGGGATTCTATACATTGATGATTGGTTTATGCCTTACTCACCCTCTTCTTCCGTTGGTGAGTGTCATTCGAACCAAGTGGCCTCCCCCTCTTCCTTGGGGAGCCACGGCCTCAACCACACCTCCACTAAGTGCGGTTGTGGTGCCTCTATCTGCGGCACCGTGCCCCTTGTTGGGGACTTCTAACCTTGCAGGCATATTTGCAGCTGGTATATGTGATCTCGTCACTTTTACGATATCAAAAAACGCATCAGGCATCGAATCTGCTACGTTCTGAAGATCGATTATTCTTTTCACTTCACTTTCACTTTGTGAAGTGCGGGGATCAAAATGAGACAGAGTGGGAACAAACCACGACAATTCCTGTCATTCCTTGGGAAATCCTTTTTCCTATCTCCCCCTAACGACGGGAAGACTGTCTCATCAAAGTGACAGTCCGCAAATGTAGCGGTAAAGAGATTGCCTGTCAAGGTTTCCAAATAGCGGATAATTGTTGGGGATTCGTATCCAACATAAATACTTAATTGTCTCTGATGACCCATTTTGGTGCGTTGTGGGGGCGCAATAGGCACATATACTGCTCAACCAAATATGCGTAAGTGTGAAGTGTCAGGCTCATATCCAGTTACCAACTGGTACGCAGAAAATGGTCTGCTAGCTGTGGGTCTGAAAAGAATAAGTAAAGCTGCGTGCAATATTTCATAACCTCATGCAGATATAGGCAGGTTGGTGCGCATAACCAATGCCCTAGCCACCATCTATATCCTTTTAATGGTGGTTTCTGCGAGACCATTTTGTGTATGCACATGGGGTACATGATGCTCTACATCGATCCAAATTGATATGCAATAATTGCATATCAAATGCTTTTGATGTAAACTCTCCAGCATTATCAAGCCTTATAGACTTGATAGGGTGATCAGGGTGGTGAGCCCTTAAACATATAATCTGTGCTAGGAGTATTGCAGCATTTGTTGTGAACAATAAAACGACATGTGACCAGATTGTCGAAGCATCCACCAGAACCATAAAGTACTTGAATGGTCCGCATTCTTGATGGATAGGTCCACAGACATCTCTTTATATCCTTTGTAAGAATGGAATGTTTTGTTTTGTATCTTTAGCATAGGAAGGTCTCGATCTTGTTTTTACTAAATAGCAGGCTTTGCAATACGAGTGATGTGCCTTTGAAATAGTCAATGAGGCATAATGGGAGGGAGGTAGTGCTTCTGGTACTTCAGAAGGCAATGACTGCATTTGAGCAATACTAGAACCGACACCTTGCAGTGTGACGGATTTTTCTCCCATTTTTCACTCGAAAGAAGGGATGTCCGTGTGAGCTCTTTAAAAATACGGATCATCATGTCACGACCTCGGTGCCATAGGCGGTCATGCAAAAGTCTGTATGAGTCAGTGTCCCACATTTCATTGTTGGTGACAATATAGGATTCAATGATCCGAATCGTAGTGAGGTACAGTCCACTAGATTGACTCAGAAGTTTCTCTAAGATGCGTTTCCTTCCACAGTCATTAGATGTAATATCAAGGTATTCAGTTCCATTCTCACGGTGTGTTTTTACATGATAACCGTTGGCACAAATAGCTTTGAAACTTTAACAAGGTTTGATTAGCTCTTGGTGCATATAGAGCGTCTGTGACTTTAAATGTTGTGCCATTAGGCAGCAAAAATTTGGCAGTTCCTCGCCATTTTATTAGTTGTGATAATCCAATCATCGTAGTCACAGAGGAATTATAGGCAATTAGTTCAATGAATAATTGCCTATTTCTTGATATTGTGTGGGTAGTCCTACTATCATCTAAGCACTCAAGTTCTCCTCCATTCATTCCTACAAATAAATGGGAGGTATTTAGAAAATATAACTCATATTCTTTAGAGTATTTCTATTTGAGTAGAATGATATTCTTTTCATTCTAATAATTTTTCTCTTTTCTAGATGTATTGCTTTACATCTTTATAGTGCTATTTCAAACCATGTAAATATGTGTATAGAAATAAATTTGAATAAATTCAGTGCTTCAGAATAAAATTCGAAATTTATTAATAAGCCAACGATAATCAAATCAAGGTCTTGTTCAGAAATCTTATTCATCAATCCATGATTGAAAATAAACTTTAAGGCCAAACAATAGTCTAATTAAAAGTGAGGCATTATGCCTTCACAACTGTCTTTGGAAAATAAAAACAGATCAGTCAAGATTGAGAGCATCCATTGACTTAGCAAGTTCTCTTTGCCATTGAAGTCTGCAATTGTGAGGTTGACGTCTAGGTCATGACCTCCTTCTTCCATATAGTGAGCCTCTTGTTCTTTAGATTCTCTATACCTCTTGTAATTTTCTGCTACTCTGTTGTTTGCTTGGCAGTTCTTGTACCAATGCCCAATGAATCCACACCTATAGCATGGTTCATTGTCAACTCTTTCCTTGTGCATCTTGTTTCCACGATCCCCATGTCCCTTTCCACGTGGTGCATTGTTGCCACGTGGGTAGGGATCAGCCCGTCTAAACCCCCTTGCATTGGAGTTATTTCCACCTTTCATTTTGCCATAATTAGCCTCGGGAATTTTCTTTGTCCCAGTGGGCCTGGTATTGTTATTCAAGAAAATCTCATTTTGTCTCTCAGTCACTTGTAGTAGGCTTACAACTTATTGAAGGTTGTGATTCTTTTGTTGTTATAATCCAACTGATACTGATTCGCTAGTATAAAAGCTGAATTAGGAAAGGTGGTAAGAGTCTTGTAGATCATATCATCTTCTGTGATTTCCCTTCCACAAAAATTGAGACGTGTCTTTAAGCGCAACATGTCCTTGTTGAAGTCATTGACCTTTTTATAGTCAAGCAAGCGGATTTCATTCCACTGAACTGCCAGTCCTAGGAGCAAAGTATCGTGAATGTTCCCAAAACGTCCTTTAAAGGCATCCCACAGTGCTTTGGGTGTCTTCAACTGAAGGTACTCCCAGCGTAGGCTAGGATCAATATGTCGCCTCAGAAAAATTAAGGCATCTGCTTTCACCTTATTAGATAGTTCATCATCTTTGGGGTCAATAATGGTGGCAGTGTAGTCTTTTGCCACAAAGGCAGTTTCCATATCGGAAACCCAACGATGGTACTCAAGTCCTTCTGAGTCCAAAATGTCAAACTCAGGTCGAGTTGGATCAGCCATCTACATAAAACAAGAGGGAAGATATAAATTACGCAGTCATAAAGACATCCACGTGAATTATTTTCTAAAAATATGAATTAGATTTCAAGACCAAGATTCGTAATGGTCACATTTTTTTTTCTTGATGCTATGTGATAATACTTTATCACAGTAAGTGTGTATTTATAATGCGCATGAACTTTCATTATCATGGCAAAAACTCAATTCTTTTTTGTATAGCATTCTAAACAAGTAATAATCATAGCACGTAATAAATAATAAAAATATAGCATATATTAAATTAAATTACATAGCATGCTCAAATTTCACAAATGTATACCAAAATATATGTTACACATAATAATAGCAATAATATATCATGCGTAAAATAAAATATAAATAATAGCATAATATAAAGGCATGCTTAGGAATAACTATATAAGCGTAAATAAAATTCACAAAACATGCTCAGAATTGCATAAATAATATATATAACAAAATATATATGACATGTTCAAAATAAAGTATAAACTATAGCATAATTAAATAGCATGCTTAAACATAATTATTTAAAACATAAATAACAAGGCATGCTGTAAGAGGATTAATATTAGCGAACAAAACATGCTTAATAACAAAATATAATAAAAGCATAAACAATAAAGTATAAAGCATGCTTTGTTAAAATAATAAAATAAAATAAAGAAAACATACTTGATTTCGATAAAACAATCCTAACACACGCGCGTGTTGATGCAGGCGTGCGTAGCGATGTTTTTTGACTTGACAAAAACTGGGCCGCTTCCTCTTTTTCAGTAACGGGTCTTGTTTTTTTTTTCTTTTTTTCTCTAGGCTGTAAGCCTACTTTTTCTTTTTTTTTCTTGTCTGGGCCGCAAGGCCTGTTTTTTTTTTTTTTTTTTCTGGCTGGGCTGCAGAGCCCTTTTTTTATATATTTTTTTTTAATTTTTATAAATTGTTGGCCGGGTCACACCTTTTTTCTCTCTCTTTTTTTCTTTTCTTCTTCCTTTTCGCGTCTTCTTTCTTCCTCCTGGTTCTCTCGATCTCTGCAGCGCAGCAGGTGAGCTGAGGCGCTGGGCAGGTGTTGGGGGCTGAGCAGACGCCGGGGATCTGCTCTTAGTGATGGGCCGCTGCAGGTGCTAGGTTGCTGGGATCTGCTGCAACGACGGGATCGACAGGGCGAGGGTGGAGGCTGCTAGCGCGCTGGGTTGTGCGCAGGTGAGGTTGGTGCTGCTAGGTACCGATGGGTTGGGCTGGGCTGGAGGCAGCGCAGGACTGGGCGGGGGCAACAGCGAGGTGGGTCTGCCGGTGTTGGCTGGCGGTCCCCGATCTAGACAGAGCCGGTCTGGACGAGAATTTTTTTCTTTTCAACAGGTTGGGATCTGCTGCAGGCGGCAGGTGGGAGGCCGGATTTCTCGGTGCAGCGACCGGTGGAGGGCACGCTGGGCGGATGAGCTGCGCTGCCGGAGGCTAGAGGCGCGGCCTGGTGTGCTGTAAGGGAGATGTAGGCTGGACGGGGCCGGTGTGGTCGGGGAAAAAGGATTTTTTTTTTATATTTTTTTAATTTTATTTTATTGTGGTGGCAGCACAAAAGAAGAAAAAGTTTTTTTTTCTTCTAGGATTTTGATTTTTCCAACGGGAAGAACAAATAAACTAGAAAATTAAGGTTTTTTTTTTTTGGCTATTGGCTCTGAGCGTGCTGATAACGTGTAAAAGTAAAAATGAGATTGGAATTGGTCTACTCATTTCATTTCATAGTCCCTTTATATAGTGATAGAATTACAACGGAAATATTAATTACATTAAATACATTGAATGCTGATTGATCTATAATTGTGTTGATTGATGGTAATCACTGATTTATTGATTCCCTCTCTGTCAGTTGCTTTGACGAAGGCACACAATATGTTTTTCCTTTAACATTTTTTATTTATTTAGAATTTTCTCTCTCCTCAATATTCTTCTTCTTCCTCATCTCAATCTTCTTCCAAATATTCTTCTCTAAAATTTCTACCAGATGATTTGTTCATCTCTTTTACTCTGGGATTGGTTTAGGTAATGTGATTGATGGATGGACTGGATTCTAGCCCAAGAACAATGATATCCATTGGTGGGTTGTTAATCAGTCTGATCCTACATTCAAGATTCAAAATCTCTCCCACTTAATTATCCAATTTGCAACACAAATAGACAGATTGGCTTTCACTCCCATTAAAGAACTAATACAAAAACATGGGTACAGTTACTCCCATCACTACTGGTTTCATTGGGTTCCAAAGCCTTGAGTTTTGTCCAAATTCTAGAATGCCTACGTGGTATCGTTCACCGCGGCTGGCGACAATGTTCAGGGAAGGGTTTCAAGACCTTGATTTTTCACCAAATTCCAGAACGCAACAACAAAATCCCAGAATTACAAAGCCTACAGTGTACCATTCATTGCAGCAGGCAACAATTTTCACAACGGGGTAGGTGCGGCATCACAAAAATTTCTTGCAGGAGAGAAGTGCTTCCAGATGGGATTCTCTATGCTTCGAGGGATACGCATTATTCGATATTTAAAGCGGCAAGAATGTATAGAATGGAATGCGAGAAGGTTGATACTGTGATGTCATGTTCATGTCCTTGAATCCAATCCAAATCATCCATCATAATGAAGCAATAATCAAAATCATCTATCATCAAAAGCAGAGCAGAGAGTGTAGTATCACCCATGGCAACCTTAAGGAAATCTTAACACGCTGCCCAGTTGCGGTGACGATCCGCCTCCCTTGACCCGCCTCACCCGACCCGCACCGCCAATGTCATGCTCTAGGTCAATGACACCACGACCGGAACTGTGTCGTTTCAGCCCCACCCCTACACTCCCACTCCCAACCCCAGCAGCCAGTAGCCACAGCCACAACCAGAACCACCGCAACCGCAGCAGCCACCTCAGCCGCAGAGGGTTTGGTGTATTTCCAGCTCGAGAAGAAGAGCGTGTTGAGTTGGATTAGAGGCGAAATCAGGCTCAGAATTTATTAATACGACAAGTTAGTTGACAAGGGATTATTTGCTTGTTTCCTGATTTTGGGGGCAGTCTGAATTTTCTTTCTGGAAAGATTGAGATCGCAGCAACAACTAAACAAAAGAAGGAGGAGGAAGAAGAAGAGGAGAGAGAAAATTGTAAAAAATAAATAAAAAATTATGGGGTCATTTAGGTCATTTCATGGCATTTTTAGGGCCCACGTGCTTGCCACGTCACACATCTAACGGAGCCGTGAGCGAAATCTGACACAAGTATCTCATCGATAGCGAAATATAAGTTCAGGTATCACATTGGTGTCACTGAGAGTTTGGGTATCAACTTGACCGGTGCACAAGAGTTGAGGCACTGATGGTGCATTTTTCTCTTTTAGTTTTTAGTTCATATCCATCCAGATACAACGTACCCGTTCTGCATCATCTCATTTTCCTCGACATCTTTCACCATTTATTTGCCTATAAATAGAACAAAGCATTTTTAAAGTCATGAGATAAAATTCAAGCTTGCATAAGTTAGTGAGATGCAAACATAAACCACGCCAAAGTCTCAATGTTGTAATGATAAGAAGTATGCAGCTCCAAGACTCTAAATTCTAGTGGAAGTCATAATGTGCCTAAAGTAAAAACAAAATTGTAATGGTGGCAAATCAGAGCGAAAGAGATTGACACAAAGTAAGTTGATGGAAAACTTGATTCATTAAAAATAAAATTGTACAGTAATAAGGGAAGGAAGGAGCTTTACTACCAAGGAGTTCTGGAGCCCCGAGGTTCGTTCTTGGATTGAAAACCTAGGCAGCGGCTTACACCTACTATTCCCAATGCTGGAGTCGTTAACAAAACATCCTCGTATATAACCACGTGGTGTGGTGTGGTGGACGAGCGGCCTAATCTGGAACCCCCAGGTCTAGCGTTCGATTCCCAGCTCCACCATGTGGCCAACATATTTGAGGGACCTGGGTTTGTTAACACCCAAGGTTCGTGCGTCTGCGGTGCAGTGATTAGTTTGGCAATGTTGGGATACACTGTATGGGTGCGTGTGTAAAGGCTCTACTGCCGTCTTGCCCCTAAAAAAAAAAAAAAAAAAAATCCTCGTATAAACCCAACCGTCGTTGCGAGCGGCTGCCCAATATTGATTGCGAAACAAGTCACCACCGGCAAGACTTTTTTTCTTTCTTTTCTGTGACAACTAAGCCCTAATATTTCTAATCAAGCCAGCAAATAAAGAGGAGAAGATTATCATGATATCATCAAACACGTCACGTGAGGGGTTCATGCAATTGTTACAACATTCAAATCTAATTGTGCTCCTAGGCTTCTCTTCTACGAGATTTTACCTAGCGAAACTCGTGATCATATCATATTTTGTTTGGTTGGAATCTAGCTTCTTCAATTCTTTTGTCTTTGGTCAAAGGAATCCAGCTTCTTTGAAAAAAGAAAAAGAAAAAGGGAATTAGGAGAAACTTAGTACTGAAGTAGAATAAGGAATCAAGAGTAGACAGAGATTTTCAGCGATGTGTACTACAACATCATACTAACGTTGCATGGGGACTTCATCTTCAGGGAAATAGATCACCCTAGCATTATATGGCTCGAGCAGATCAAAACTCTTCTAGTGAGAAAAAGTAGGTATGCTCTAATCTCATAAGAAGAAGAGAAAAGAAATTTGCAGCGGCTGCAACAGGATTGGCGGCAGAGCTAATTGGCTGCTGCTTCCTTTCAGTCTTGTTGTCTTTGCCCATTGTACAGTCTGGCCAGGTGTACTTTAGATTTATTTTTGAGTTGGTTTGTTTTATTTTGGAGAGTGAAATTTAAACTCTCAATTTTACAACCTAAACTTCATGTTTCATTTTTTAGTAATTTAAATTTTTGTCCTTAATAACTTAGTTTTGTCTTTCTAAAAGAATTTCAATAAAAAAAAAATGAAAGAATGAGTGTGGATTGTAAAATGGGGAGTGATGATTTCACTCCCCTTTATTTTTCTGTTAGATTTTGTTTTTTTTTTCTTTTTCTTTTATCAAACACAACAACTAGTTTATAGTGACTCGAACCCACGACCTCCCAATTATAAATAGAAGACTTATGCCACTAGACCAAATGATGTTGGACTAGATCTTGTATTTGTTATTCACTCTGTATGCTTTAATGAATTTTCATTATTGATAGAAAAAAAAAATGAAGAAGAAGAGAAGACTGTTGATATGAAATTTAGGGTGGGGAAATGGCTACCCACTGAAGGTTTGATACGAAATTTTTGCATAATCTCTACTACTATAAATGTAGGCCCTCTTTTGATGTCAAAGGGCTTCACCAAATTTTGAAGTGCTTATATTATCCTTCTATAACATTCAATAAAATAAAAATAGATAAAGGTGAAAATTGAAAAAATAGCCAAACAACCACTATTCTTTGTCCAAATCTTTTTAATTCTTTCTGGTCAATCTATTTTCCATTAACATCACACTATCATGTTGCTAGTTTTTATAAAATCGTGCTCGAACACATAAAAAAAAAGGAATTTGTGTATAGAAATGTCTCTTCTCTCTAAATGCTCTTTCTAGCGTCGAGGGTTAGGGTTCCTTTAGGTCGAAGTTCGATCAAAGGTGACAGTTGATTTGGTGTCAACGTTGTGTGGTCACAACGTATGTTGAACCTATTCAAACCGGTGAGTAGGTGGTGGTCAAAAGTTGGATCTTGGGGTTGTTCTATGGAAGACGAACTGGGTAGTTTGGTTCAGAAACTGGTTCTGACTGAGGATGAGGCGCAGGAGATCATATTGCCAGATGAGCCGAGAAGATGGAAGCCGAAGAAGTTCCTCATTGTCGGGCAATTATTAACAGCCAAGCCGTATCGGAAGGACGCTTTGATTGGGATGATGCACGCCCTTTGGACACAGAAGAAGAAGGTGGGGGAGAGACCTAGGGTTTTTGCGTACGTCCTTGAAGGCAATGATAGGATTGTTTTCTCCTTCACTCATGAATATGACAGGAATAGGGTTCTACAGGGGTGCCCAAGGCACTTTGATCGGGCCCTCTTTGGGGTGGCGGTGACGGATGGTCGGGAGGATTTGCTCCTGCTTTCACTAAACTGGCAGTTTTCTAGATTCGTGCTTGGGGAATACCTCGGCTGTTTATGGAGGAAGAAACCGGTGTGAGAATTGGGAATTATGTAGGCAGGTTTGCTCGAATGGAGGAGTCGGTTCATGGTATCTACCTGGGCACAACACTGAAGATCAGAGTTTTTGAGGATGTTGAGAAGCCCCTTCACAAGATTGCCTCCATCAGGTTACCAGGGAATAATGCTCCTTCGTGCTTTGAGTTAGACTACCTAAAACTACCGATGTTCTGTTTTTATTGTGGAAGACTGAATCATGATTCTAACATATGTGATCTGCACCGGGCTAGCATCATTACTGAAAAACATTTTGATGAGCTCCTTTGCGCTGAAAAAAAAGGACCAGTGGCTGAGGGAAAGGGAGAGTAGGGAGAGGGTTGCGGCGGAGGAACGGCTAGTCAATGAAGGCAGGAGGTATGGGTTGTTTGGTGAGGAGGGTGGGGGATGGTGCATGCGTGCTCCGGAGCTTCCATTGTCTGGTACGGTCAGGGATTGACAGGAGATGGTAGGGGAGAACAATGAGGTGGGGAGCTGGGACATGGATGTTGATGGCTCTCAGTCGTGGAAGGAGGCAGAGGGCCGCCGCGGGCCGAAATGGTGGAGGTTACAAATGGTCACACCGGAGGAGTCTGATTTGGGAATGCTTAATTTATGGGATGTGGAAATAAAATGCGTAACTGATTTCCCGCAAGCATTGATGGTGATTGAGCAGGAATCTGGGAAGGATATTGAATCGTCGATAGAAATTATGGAGAAATCTAAGGGATCTGGGAAGGTCATTGAAACGTCGACGAGGACTGTGGAGAAACCTAAGGAGGTCACTACTCTGTTTGGTCGTAATGTTAGTTTCCCGCCCAACCTGGATCGGATTTGAATTTATTGTCAACGTTGCCCGCTAAGAATGCAACTTTTTCACGACTGGGCCTTGGGATATTTGTTTCGGGGTTGGCAGGTTTGGGGGAGTTTGGGCCTACTGAGCTGACCCAGGTTGTGGGGGCTACGAAAAGGGGTAAAGGTACATCAACTAGTAAAAAGGGTAGTGTTGTTAGTAGTGGGACTAGTGGAATATGAGATGTTAACTGTGGTAAAGGGGGTCTCTAACAAGCCGGGGAGGCCCAGAGTCTCAAGGGCCTGCTTTAAAGAAGGGTGGCAGCAAGAAAAAAGGGCTGAGTGTTGCGTCGAAAGGTCTGAAGATTGTTAGCGTGAGCTTTGGACGTGCTCCTAAACGTTCATCCGTGATGGATCCGGATTCGGCCCATCACTAGTCATGAATGTTTTAAGTTGGAACTGCCAAGGGATCGGGAACCCTTGGACAGTGACATGCCTTAAAGGGATTATCTCCCTCACTCATCCCGACTTAATTTTTCTTAGTGAGACAAGGTGTATCGTAGCTAAGATAGGTAATATTCGTGTCCGAGTAGGGTGGTAGCATGCACTAGCGGTGGATTGTAAATTTGTTAAAAAGAAGAAAGGGAAAGGGTTTAGTAGGGTGGGAGGCCTCTGTCTTTTATGGAAGGATGAAACGAAAGTGGAGTTGCAATCATTTTCTGATAGCCATATTGACGTGGTGGTAGGGGATGGTGGCAACCCAAAAAGGTGACGGTTTATTGGTTTGTATGGGCAACCTAAGGCAGAAAATCGTTACAAACGTGGTTATTGTTGCGACAGCTGAGCCTACTTGGGAATTTGCCTTGGGTGGTAGGTGGAGATTATAATGAAATTTCCTCTGTTGCTAATAAGGTGGGGGGTGCTCTGTGTCGAAGTAGGTAGATAAAGGGGTTGCAAGAGGCATTGACTTTTTGTGAACTTGGAGAATTCAATTTTTTGGGACCACGTTTTATAAGAGGTAAAAATTAGATTGGATAAGTTCATGGGCACGGACAGTTGGAAGAATATGTTTCCGGCGTCGGTGGTGCCAATGACCAAAATATCGAGTTTTGAGGAAATATCGATGGTCCCGAAAACAGAAATTTTGACAGAAATATTGAGGATATATCGATTTAGGTAAATAATCAAGAAAAATGATGGAAATTTGAAGAAAAACATGGAAATTTTAAGTGAAACTTTTAGATATGTTTATTTTATCAATTGTCTACTATATATAGAAAGAAAACCTTGAATAAAGTCATAAACCTTGTTATATACTATATAGTAATTTGTAATAATTTAAGATGAAACGGTAAATGCTGAATCGCCGATAACTCTGAAATGTTTTAAAATAAACATCTAATTTTTTTTTTATGGCTGGAAACCCAATGGGAGGCTAAGCCATCACGCCTTATATACATTTTTTGTAGGGCTAAATACTGGTTACTACCCTGTGGTTTAGGTCCAAAATCAATTCAGTCCCTAGACTTCTAATTTCATCAAAAACACCCTACACTTTCAATTTGATCTAATATGTCCAATTCATTAATATTCTGTTATGGGTTCAAGTTATAGTTGGATTATTTGTTGAAAAACTATTTATTTTTAATAGTAAGACTCACTCCTAAATTGAATATGTAGGCCATCTCGACACCACATCATAAAACATAGGTCATATATGAGTCACGTTAACAAGTTAAATAACTCAATTGTCAGAAAACTAACAAAGTAGACCTATTAGATCAAAATTGAAAGTGCAGGGGTGTTTTTGATGAAATTAGACGTTGAGGGACTGAATTAATTTTGGACCCAAACTATAAGGTAGTAATCAGTATTTAGCCTTTTTTTGTACATATCATACATTACACCTTGAATTACATGAGTAACTTAGAACCACGTAGAAGACCTATGAGGTACAAGGTATGAAGATTATTTGGTGCAAGGTATGAAGATTATTTTAAACTATTTATAGAAGTTATAATTTGAAATGTTGTTGTAAAATATTTGAACATTTAGTAAAAAAAAAAAAATTCAATATAGTAATTAAGTGTTTCAAGTTAGTTATTGATTGGACGTGTATCTAAGTTTTCAGATTCGTAGGCAAATGAATATATATTAGAATGTTGTGATTAATACATAAAGGTTTGTGTAGCAGAGTTAGCAAACCCTCTCAAAAGGTAGTGGGATGACCAAGATTCGATCCTTGGTGTTGTTGTTGGTTTTTTGGATTGAATTTTATTCCAACTACTCATCCACCACACGTGCTGGGCCCACGGAGATTGACTTTGCATGTGAGAATTGTTAGTGGAGATGGAATGTATGGGGAAATATCGGGAAATATCGAAAATTTTGACTGAAACTGTCATGGTATGCTATGGATATATCGGGCCTCCAAAAAAAATGAAATTTTCGGCGAAATTTCCCCTATTTTTTCGATTTTTCAGTACTTGAAACACTTAATTACTATATTGAATATTTTTTTTTACTAAATGTTCAAATATTTTACAACAACATTTCAAATTATAACTTCTATAAATAGTTTAAAATAATCTTCATACCTTGCACCAAATAATCTTCATACCTTGTACCTCATAGGTCTTCTACGTGGTTCTAAGTTACTCATGTAATTCAAGGTGTAATGTATGATATGTACAAAAAAAAGGCTAAATACTGATTACTACCTTGTAGTTTGGGTCCAAAATTAATTCAGTCCCTCAGCTTCTAATTTCATCAAAAACACCCCTACACTTTCAATTTTGATCTAATAGGTCTAATTTGTTAATTTTCTGACAATTGAGTTATTTAACTTGTTAACATGACTCATATATGACCTATGTTTTATGATGTGGTGTCGAGATGGCCTACATATTCAATTTAGGAGTGAGTCCTACTATTAAAAATAAATAGTTTTTCAACAAATAATCCAACTATAACTTGAACCCATAACAGAATATTAATGAATTGGACCTATTAGATCAAATTGAAAGTGCATGGTGTTTTTGATGAAATTAGATGACAGGACCCGCCCCGAATTTCACCCTGAAATCCGAGGTGGCCCTGTGGGGCCCACCTTAGGGATAACTCTACCAAAAATTCGGCAGAGTCACCTCTAAAATGGACTACCCAAAACCTGTAAAACACACAAAACACTTCAAGCAAACCAACCTTATACTCCTGGAGCCACCCTGCTCCCAATTACCAACAACTCCACTTTCACAAAACACAAAACTCAAAAATACTAATCCCAAAGATTTAGCAGAGCAATACTACTATACACAGGGATATAACAGAAGAGTAAAGGATCAAGTGATCCTACACTGCGGAAGTAGTGACAACTATGCCTCAAATGTCATGTACGCCCGACCTCCACTAATTCGCCTGCAAACTGGGCATTAGAAACCGAAAGGCCCAGGGGAAAGTAGACGAAAAACGTTAGCGTGAGTGGACAAAAATAAACAATTTAAAGAAAAAAATATTTCATACTTTCCCACATTTATTCTCTTTAATAACCGATGCATGCAACAATTAGAGAAATACATTTAGCTTTAAATCCAAGAATTTCAAAACGATAAATCGACTAGCCTCGCTAGTCACCACATTCGAAAACTATATCGTAAAATCGAAATCTCATTTCTCAATAAAATAAGACCAGCCCCGCTGGCTACAGTGAAAATCGGACTAGCCCCGCTAGTCAAGCAACGATAAAATATGGGGAAGAAGTTTCACCATACAAAAGAAGGGAGCCTTATTGGCTCTGGTCGGAGTGTCCCACACTCTAGAGCATCCCATGCTCTCCTCTACTCACCTACGAACACATAGTAAGTAGGGAGGAGTACTAATAAGCTAGCCAGTAATATAATATATATATATAACGACCCTGGGTATGGTGGTTAAAAAACCGATAAATCAATAAAGCTTCCCCATGTCCCACGTATAAAGACAACACGGGTACGATTCCCAACCGTACCCGGAAATACTCAAAGAGTCGTATAAATTAACAGCGTGTCCCACACGCTAAAGAAATAAGTAGATTGTCAATGAGGCATTCCCAATGCCAAAAATCGAATAAATAAACAAGAATTTATTCCATCGAAATCCCATTTCGAAAATCTTTCAGAAATCTCAAATCGACGATTATAAAGATAATATAAACAGTATAAATCTCGAAAATCACATCGAAAATCAATTCGTCGAAAATCAACATCATTTATAATTTCGAATCCGAGCATAACATCTTCATAACCAAAACTCACGACCGGTAACAAAACATAAATACTTCATGAGAATCATTATTTAAAAGTAAATCCATGAGATAATTCGCAATCAATTTTATATGCTCGGAAAATACGTTAATATAATAGAACAAGCTTTAATAAATAAATGCATGCATCACTTATTTAAAACAAACGTCCACTCACAGTACTATTGGCAACCACGCAAACGAGTTCCTTCATCTAACCGTAGCTCGCGACATTGCCCTGTACACAATTATGTTTCCGTAAACGGCAATCCGATAAAATAATTACGAACTTAAACGAAATCCGAAAATCCCTATCTCCAATACTTCTCAAATTCAACCCAAATCTCTTCCACAATTCTAATTCCTCAATTTACATATTCCATAATGAAAACGAGGGAAATCCGACGGCCGGATTTCCCATAATTCCACCACAAAACTCCAAACTTCGAAAATTCACAAACAATTCCAAACTCCTCCAAAATTCACCAAACTTCACATATAAGCTCTATGATAATTATAGAATTTAACTAGCTAAAAATTGAAATTTATAAACTACCCTAGCCGCCGCTACCGCCGCCCACAGTGGCGGCGCCGCCGCCACCATCTCCGATGGCCACCAAAATTTGACAGCGGCACCTACTCAACACACTGATTCAACTTCTCAACTACAACATTCCCTAATAACAATTAAAAATGGCCGAAATCGATCAATGAACATAAACCCAGAAATCCTCAAGAACCCTAGAATTTCAATTCGTCGATTCGGCATCTACACAACAAATCGTGATACAAGGCCATAGGGGAAATGATCAGTGATGAAAACCGAACCTTCGACGGCGAGATGGGGACCGGAGGTGGCCGGAATCGCCGGAAATCGGCAAAAGCTTCAAACTGCAGCCGGAGGGGATTTTGCTTCGATCCGTGCTTTTCCGGTCAAATCGTCGAAAACTAAGGTTGCTAGGGTGATCGGAGGGAGGAGGCGCTCCTCTGATGACCGGTGGCACGCCGGTTGGTGGCCGGAATCGCCGGGAATCGAAGGAAGAAGGAAAATGGCCGAACCGGAGAAGAGAGAGCTCGGGGGGGAGGAGAGAGAAAGAGCTGGGGTGGGTTTCCGGAAATGGAAACCTACCCTGGGTAAATTTCTATTTAATCAAAAATTAGCATGAACAGTAACTTCACATTCTTGGCCATAACTCTCGCATACGAGCTCCGATTTTTACGTACTACATATGCACGCGCTCGGTTTAACGTCCTCTACAACTTCCATGAAGAACATTTTCTCAAATTTTGACCCGAAAAAAAAGTCAACTTTTAGGGCCACTAAAAGTGTCGAAACAAAGTAAAAAGTGAAAGTAAAGGTCGTTTACCGTCCAAATGACTAGTAAACAGGTGAATTTAGGTTTGGGACGTTACATTAGAAGTCCAGGGACTGAATTGATTTTGGACCTAAACCACAGGGTAGTAACCAGTATTTAGCCCTACAAAAAATGTATATAAGGCGTGATGGCTTAGCCTCCCATTGGGTTTCCAGCCATAAAAAAAAAAAATTAGATGTTTATTTTAAAAAATTTCAGAGTTATCGGCGATTCAGCATTTACCGTTTCATCTTAAATTATTACAAATTACTATATAACAAGGTTTATGACTTTATTCAAGGTTTTCTTTCTATATATAGTAGACAATTGATAAAATAAACATATCTAAAAGTTTCAGTTAAAATGTTTTTCTTCAAATTTCCATCATTTTTCTTGATTATTTACCGAAATCGATATATCCTCGATATTTCCGTCGAAATTTCCTTTTTCGGGACCATCGATATTTCCTCGAAACTCTATATTTTGGTCCTTGATCAGATCATGGCAAGGTTTTGGTAGGGTGGGTCGGAAAATGATAAGAGAATTCACTGGGTTTCATGGGAGAAGTTGTGTCGTCCAAAGCTGGAGGGAGGAATGGGGTTCAGAAACATGCATTATTTTAACTTAGCTCTCTTGGCTAAGCAGGGTTGGCGGTTCTTACAAAATCCGGACTCTCTAATCGCTCGGGTTTTAAAGGCTAAGTATTTTCCTAAATGCTCTTTTATGGAGGCAGATTTAGTGAAGGGTGCTTCGTATTCTTGGCGTAGCATCATGGCGGGTAGGGAGGTGCTACGAACTAGTGTTAGATACCAAGTGGGTGATGGGAAGTCGATCTCTTTATGGAATGACCCGCGGATGCCGACCCCGGTGTCTTTTTTGCCTTTCTCCCCAATAATGGAAGGCACGGAGGACTGGGTTGTTGTCGATGTTATTGATGACGAAAACAAGGAGTGGGCTTTGGAGCTATTAGAGGAACTCTTTACGGATGTGGAGGTCCAAAGCATTGCAGCTATCCCACTTAGTTTGAGGCAGACAGATGATAGAATAATATGGCATTACGATACAAAGGGGGCTTACAATGTCAAAAGTGGCTATCATGTGTTCCTCAACTCACAGCGACTGGAGGCAAGAGCGTCAACATCTTCTACAATTAAAGCAACTCCACCGGTGTGTTTTTGACTGGTCACCAGCTAGGAAAAGTTGAGGTGGTGACCATAGAGGGGAAAATCAGGTTTTTAGAGGAGGAAGACTGACCAGCCAAAAGCCAGCCTTTCTTAACCGAAGCCAAGAATTTAGTCAAGGCCCTGACTAATTCCTTGACCCAGCCAAGGCTTCTGCCAGCTCGGCCCGGCCAGCCCGGAAACGTGAGTGACGTCACTGGATGAGGGAAGAAAGAGACGTGTTGATCGACGGAAGTGGAGGACAAGCATTTGACGCTTGGCGCCGCAACTTCAGCATGCGTGCGTGCAGTCGCTTGTCGTGTAGCGACATAGAATGGGCCGGCCTGATCCACGTGGAAGAGAGCCATTTGAGGGCTTTGAAATTTGATCCCAACGGTCATGAAATCCCATCCCTTGGTTTCAATTAAGATGTGGATCCAATGGCAAACAATTAATATGTAGTGTGTGTGTGTGTGTGTGTGTGTGTGTAACGTTAATAAACGATAACAAAAATAAATTATAAAAAATTCTAAACATTTCTATAAAAATAAATACATACCATTTATTTTACATCTCACACCCAAAAAATTATATTTCATAGTTACACCTTCCTCCTCTTCATATAGCTCTCATCTTCTAAATTTGTTTATATCCAATATGGCCGAACAAAGGGGAAACACACGTCCAGTGTGAGAGTAGGAAAATTCTGCTGGGCCTGCAATTAAGGCGATTAACTCCGTAGTTAGTATGGTGTTAAATTTCAGTCATGAATGCGGCGATTATTACGACAATAACTACGCACAATGATTATGATTATAAGTGCGCAATGAATGACTATCATAAATACGCAATGAATGATGGTCGTAAGTATTGTTATTAGTGCAGCAATAACTGTCATTATAAGAGTGTAAATAAATGCAGCCATCAAAGCAGAAATAATGGCGGCTTGTTCCCGAAGTAAGTCATCTCCTATATAAAGGAGGCTCGACGTCCAGGTAATCCATGGAATTCCAATTATCTCTACTCCACAACTAAGAAACATACTGACTTAGGCATCGGAGAGTTTTCTGCAGGTACCCCCCCCCCTTCTCCTCGAGCCGACGGTCAAACTCCAGGTCAACGCTCAAGGGAAGCTTCTCGATTGTTCCCGGTCAGCTCTCGCTCCAGTCTGCATTAATTGGTGAGTCAAACTCTTCAACAGAATTTTTCTACACCAACAAGTGGCGCCGTCTGTGGGAGGCACGTTTCCCTAAAAAGTGATGGCGGGAGCTGCCCCTGACGGGATCCTATTTCTGTCACTAAGGACTGGGAGTGATGGAATACAAGTCCGAAGTGACAAAAGTCTGGGTAACGTAGACTAGCGTTCTTTCCTTTAATAATCATATTCTGACTTTTTCCTTTTATATTTGAAACATATTTGTGGTCAGTGTTGTTGAAATGTATGTGTAAGGCTAGTGGCCGGAGTAAATACCCAAGGCCGGTGGCCAAGGAAAATAAATGTTGTTGATCAGATTCAAAGGGAAATGGGGGCAATTCCATGTCTCATGCTGAAAATGAATCTTCACCTTGAGGAAAGAATCGAGGCGGCTAGGGCCTGAGGAAAGAATCGAGGCGGCCAGGGCCCGAGGAAAGATTTTGGGCGGCTAGGACGACCAGGGCCCGAGGAAAGATTTTGGGCGGCTAGGACGGCCAGGGCCCGAGGAAAGAGTCGGGGAGGCCAGGGCCTGAGGAAAGAATCGGGGCGGCCAGGGCTCGAGGAAAGAATCGGGATGGTCAGGGCTCGAGAAAATATTCAAGGCAAGATTTGAAGCAGCCAGAGAATGGAAATTTCCTCTTATGACGAGTGTCCAAAGAGAAAATTTGGGGGCATTGTGGGAGTGGGAAAATTCTGTTGGGTCTGCAATTAAGGCGATTAACTCCGCAGTTAGTATGGCGTTAAATTTCAGTCATGAATGCGGCGATTATTACGACAATAACTACGCACAATGATTATGATTATAAGTGCGCAATGAATGACTATCATAAATACGCAATGAATGATGGTCGTAAGTATTGTTATTAGTGCAGCAATAATTGTCATTATAAGAGTGTAAATAAATGCAGCCATCAAAGCAGAAATAATGGCGGCTTGTTCCCGAAGTAAGTCATCGCCTATATAAAGGAGGCTCGACGTCTAGGTAATCCATGGAATTCCAATTATCTCTACTCCACAACTAAGAAACATACTGACTTAGGCATCAGAGAGTTTTCTGCAGGTACCCCCCTCTTCTCCTCGAGCCGACGGTCAAACTCCAGGTCAACGCTCGAGGGAAGCTTCTTGATTGTTCCCGGTCAGCTCCCGCTCCAGTCTGCATTAATAGGTGAGTCAAACTCTTCAACAGAATTTTTCTACACCAACATCCAGTGGCCGGACAAGAGGGAGATCAAAGTGAAGATGATAATACCGAATCCAGGAGGAGATGGACGGATGAGGAAGATGTTCAATTGTGCAAGTCTTGGAAAGCTGTAAGCCAAGATCCAGCTGTGGGCACAAATCAGAAAAAAAAAAAAAATAATAATAAAATAAATAAAAAATATTGAGGCCCTTGAACAGTTAATGACATTAATTATTAGAAATATAGTAAATTGTATAATTATGACATTAATTATCCATAAATCCCCATTATTATCATCTATTTACATCAAATATATTTTAATTTTACAATAAAAAGGAAAAAAAATTCAATGAACAGTGAAAATAAATAGTTAACACACTCAATGAACAGTGCATGAACAGTACTGGTCGGTCAATAAACAGAACGGGTGGAAACCCATGTCTAGTGGCAGTGAACAGTTACTTGACTGGTCGACGCCTTGACTTTTCAACCTTGACATTTATTGACAATGGGTGGAGTTGCTCTTACAGGTGGACAACTCCAGAGTTATTGGAGTAGAATTTGGAAGGCTGCTGTACCCCCACGAGTCAAAGTCCTCATTTGGCGCCTCCTGCATGTAAGTGGAAATGGCAAAACATGTGTTTAAAAATTGTTTAGCAGTTCAAGGCTTCTAGAACTTGTGACCTTTGAAATTAAAGCCAAGGGAACATGTTGCACATGACGTGAGGACTTGGGTGTTTGATGTCATGGATGGGTTAGAGGTTGATTTGCATGATTACTTTTTCATGGATTCAAATTTGCTCATCACTTTTATTTTGTAGTAATATCACCACCCTATCAAAATTTGCCACATCATATAGAATTAATTGAATACTTAAAATATAATTTTTTAATAAAACATCATGATAAATTATAATTATATTTTATAACATATGGCAGTTTTGTATTGAGTGGTGGTATCACCACCAAAATATTGATGGTGAGCAAATTTGAATCCCTTTTCCATGGCTCTGTGGCTTTTATGGAGTGAGAGAAATAATATTGTTTGGAAAGGTGGCAGATTCCAACCCATGCATGTGATTGAATGGTGTAGACAGAGGGTGGAAGGATTCCCAAAGCAACGCGGAAAAAAAAGAGGGTCTTGACTAAGTGGGGGGGGGACAAACAGAGGGTGGAAGACTTCCAACAGTATCACCCCAAAGCAACGCGGAAAAAAAAGAAGGTCTTGACTAAGTGGGAGGAAGCTGAAAATCAATATAGATGGTACTTTCAGAGGGAAGTATGAAACTGGAGGCATTGGGGTGGTGATTAGGGATGATTTGAGCATGGGAGTTGCAGCTTTAGCGAGGCCTTTTTTGCATGCAAACTCAGCCATTAATATGGAAGCTGAGGCGTGCAGAACTAATCTTCTTCTTGGAATACACCAAGGCTGGTTGGAAATTGACATTGAAAGTGACTCTGCCCTTCTGATTGATCACTCTTGAGCTCAGAGGTGAATTATTCGGAGGTAAGACAAGTTTTAGATGATTGTAAAGATTACTTAACTGTTTTCCAATTAGTTAGAATTCGACATATCTACCGTAAAGCAAACGGTGTTGCACATAGACTTGCACTAGATGATGTTTAGTTAGAGGAGACTCTTGCTATTATTCATGATACTATTGTAAGCGTTCTATTGTAGCATGAGGTTCCGGTTTTATGTCCCCCCTGATGCAAAATTTTAATATTAATATAATAAATGAAACCGGGCGTGGGGCTGAGCCTCCCAATTAGGTTGGGTTCTAAACCCCTTTTAAAAAAAAAAAATTTAAAAGTGCTCAAAAAGTTTAACATAATTTATTTTGTCCTTACCAAAAATAAAAAACAAACATCTTTAATTTTATGGCTGTCTAACGAACACATATATATGGATTCAAATTTGCTCACCACTTTTATTTGTTGGTGATATTACCATCCTATTAAAACTTGTCACGTCATATAGAATTAAGGGCACGTTTACTTACTTAGAATAGAATGGAATGTAATGGAATGATTACGGAGTAAAAACACCCCTGTGTTTACTAACACATAAAGGAATCAGAATTAGTATAGGTCCCACCTATTTATCATGAATCGATTCATGAATACTCAGGAATTCGATTACGAATGGGGGAGATGGGTTTAGGAATCATTCATCAGGAATCAATACCGATTCATTTATTCTCTCATTCCACTTGTCTCCGATTCATGATTATTTTCTATTCCAAGTAAGGAAACGTGCCATAATTGAATACTTCAAATATGTTGGGAATTAAATTTGCTCACCCCCTTTGTCTCAGTGATGATACCACCACTCTATGAAAACTTGACAGGTGTACTGATTTTAACCATGACTTAATTAACCACAGTTAAACAGAGAAACCCCCTCTTTAGTCCATCGTCCTCCTCCACATAAACCACTCCAAAATCCAGAAAAAGAAGGAAACCAGAAAACTGAAATTACTTTTTGGTGTTGTGATCCTGAAGCTTCACTGAGTTTAATTCTTTAATTTGCTTTTTCCTTCTGGATTGTCTGGTCACCTTGAAGATTTGTATTTGGCAATTTGGTTGAGATTAACCTCTTCCTAAATAGGTGTTGAACCAAGATGCAGACAAATCCAATCTCAAAAGGATGCAATTCGAGAGTCCAAGATGCAGGCAAACCCAACCTTTCCAAAAATAAAAAAAAGTGCAGAAAAGTGACGATGGGACATGAAATCAAAGAAGTGGGCGATCGATGGAGATGAAACAGGTGCTTGATGATAGTATTGCAGGAGATTCGTTTAGGTAGGATGCTGGGGAAGGAAAATGATGGGAGGGATTTTGGGTTTGATTTGTTTCAGTCAAGGAAGAGGAAGGATCGAATTAGAGAGACAGAGAGAGAGAGAGAGAGAGAGTAAAGTTCTTTCTTTATTTCTTTCATTATAAAATTCAGTTTAGTTGATGGAGGAGGCTGGAATACGCAGCATGTAACTTACAGCCACTGACAGGAGTTGACGTGGCACGAGGAGAACCACTTGATGGGTCAAATTAGGGGCTGAAGGTAATTTCACAGTTGACGGTGCCGTTAGAGTAAAACGTGTTTTACCGCCTCCTCATTGGCGTATCAGCCGCCACAAAGTTAATCCCATCGTTTCCTCTCCAAACCCGTCTCTTCTCGAACCCAAAATCACTCACTTCTGTTCCTTCTCCTCTCACCACTCGACTTCATAACCAAGGAGGTGTCTGCAATGAACCAACTGAATTGTAGACCAACAGATGCCGTCAGGATTTCCGTTAGATTGACCGCGTCAACTCACATGGGACAGGGAAGATGAAACTGTGAAGTATGAAGTTACCACGGGGGCTTTTAGGGAAGAAGGAGAGAGGCAGCTGCATCGAGGAGGAGATAAGGTTGGAAGACTGTTGAAGTCTTGTGGTCGTTGAAGTCTTCAGAAACCATTAACCTGCAAACAAACCATAAGAATGAGAAGAAAGGGTCAGATGTATCAAAACAGGGCGAATTTCCAACACGCTTTGTTGCCAATGAAGTAGATCGCCCGGGCTTTGCTATCGTCAATCACAATCTCAGACAAGCAGGTAATCCAACAATCAAATTGTTCTTCAACGAGGCGGATGGTAATTAGAATGAGTCATGATTTAGGCATCTGTTTATCTTTCTTATTTTTCACTTGTTTTCTGGTTAATCATTGTGTTTCTATGAATCATTCTTGTGTATCAAACTAAAATCCGAGCTGCATGTTCATATATAGTTTTTTTTTTTTCCTTCTTTTTTTTGGGTCTGGTTAATACTCGAGTTTGAAGTTTGAACTATATACACCACCAGTGTTAATACAAACAAACAAAACAATTAGAATGGCTACGACAGTGCGCTGACAAGGATGAGATATCCTTCATTTGTGATCGTTGAGTCTAATATAACGTAATTTTGCTACTCTTTTTGATTAATTCTGAACCGTTTGTCACTTTGCATTTGGGCAGTGATGAGATTTTCTGTATAGGCTGTTTGAAGAAACTAAGTTGTTTTCTTTTTGTTTGAGGTGCTAGGCTCAATTGGCATTCTTGTTTTTGCCCCTCAATTCATTGCTCACTCTAATCAGCTATCAGTTTGAAGAAAATTCCGCTACTCAAGTATGGTGATTTCAAGAATTACAGTGGACTTTTCAGTCATCAGGACCTTTAGATCATACAGCTGAGCAAGATAAACCACTATCTCCAATATGAGGTTCCACATAGCCGATATTGATGTATTTATGTCATAGTAATTTAAAGCTGGAAAAATTGCGTCGACATGCTGCAACCAAACAACGGAATTTCGTAAGGAGAGAGGATAGATTGTTTTCCATGAAGTAGGATTTTGGTCCTTCTCTTGCAAACCAGATCTCTGCTGTAGACAAAGTAGAGTTCAACTGTTTAGGATTTGGTATCTTGTAAAATTTCATCTGATTCAGCCAAACCAAATTTCATCATCTGCTTCAAAATTGCTTTTCATTGTAACATTGAGGGTGATGAAATTGTACAGATTTTGATGCTTGTTTAGGATTTGGTATATGTTTGTAATTTTATTCGTGTTTGCTTTTCCTAATCAGACTTTTCTTTGTTTGAACAGAAATTAAAATGCAATAACCATAATTATCCCAACGAGAAAAGAAATGGTACTTACAGGTCACAGCTTTTAATGATGGTGAATGAGTTTATATCCATCTTTTCCTAGCAAGAGTGATTTATATCCAGGTACAATAGTCCTCTCGGATATTCTTTTAGCTAGTTCAATATGTGTATTATGTGGGTCTTGCAGAAACTACCTACAAATAAGTAGTAAAGTAGTATTTTAAAGATAATGAGTGCTCATACATACATGATCTTAATCGTTGATATCTTCGAGTTCTAGGTATTTAGTATGCTACTAGCTTATGATGTTCGAGCACTAGCTTTTTGTTGTTAGTTTTCTTGTTGTTACTACTGTTCTTGTCTGACATGTCTTGCTGCAATGTTTTATTTTTTTGCTTTTTATCAAAATCTTGCTGCCATGTTGGTTGGAAATTTTTTGGAGATGTCAGAAATTCTGAAGTTTTTCCTAGCATCACTCTATTTTAATTTTTAGTGGTTACTAATTGCTGGATACATCTTAATAGGGGAGCAAAGAGGGCAAGTGGATGGGACATGTTCATGATTAATTGTTGTTCAAGACTAGCTTGCTTACAAGCACAAACCTTGTACAGAATTTCCTTGATCTTGTTGTGGATCTATTCCTTGCATGTAAATAGAAATTTTGTGAGAGTTCCATGTAGAAATCTTGTTTAAATTACCTTCATTGTTTAGAACTTGTGTATAAATCACTTCCATGCATAGATATGTATACACTCAATGTAACAGTTTGACCAAGAGTTGAACTAGCACACTTGCAGATAATATGTAATTGCATTTGGAGGTAAAGAACTTCAATTCTAGTACATGTTACGGATAAACATTGTATAAAGAGGAAATTGGCTGTTTTCATTATTTTGCTTATCCTAACTTCAAAGTTAGTGTAAGTACTTGATATGACCAGATTAAAGCGCGTCTATATATACTGAATATTAGACAAATGGGGACTAGGCTTCAATCATATTGACAACTTGATTCTGAATTTGGACACCTTGGCCTGTTTTAACATTCCCATCAAATTTCTGAAAAAAACTACCACTTATCATTTCTACTCCAGTGATGAAAAGAGCTCTGGATTTGGTCACGATGCCATCTCTTTACAATGTGTTTCAACATCCAGATTCCTCCAATGCCAAAAACAAAAACAAAAAAATGGCTTTCAATGCCAAGTCTGCCTCTTTTCCCTCTCGTATGGATCAGAGATTCATTCAATGCGAACTTGTTTCCTCTTCAAGGGAGGTAGGTACAAGGAAGTCTTCTCCTTCCAAATGATACAAAGACAAATAAGAGTGTCAATATAGTCAATTTAAAATCATCAGAGAGAGACTGAGAGAGCAGATACCATGTCAATTCAAAATTATCACAGAATAAAAATATCTCAATTTAGGTACTCACAAGTTCCAGTCATGAGATGAAGTAACTATTTTGTTTGACCTTGCACTCCAATCTATCCAGAAAAAATCGGTCACGCTGTGAATCAACCACCAGTATATTAGTTGTGTGCAATGAACTTGCAATCAATGACAACAGATATACCAACCAATCCTTCAACAAAGCAGAGACTATGTTAGCAGTAAAAGAAAAGGCAACAAGTTATTTTAATAGGAATGTCTGCCGGTAGCAATTGCAAATTCTCAATGAATGTGCATAAGATATAAGCTTAGATAACAAGACAAAATTTGTAATAAGCTTAGATGCATGTATTGACTAACTTCCTAGGTGGAATACCTATTCTTAGTTCTTTTCTGGTGTTATTTTACGAGCCCATCCACCTAACTAACAATTCACCTAGAATGAAATTCTGAAACGAAGAGAAAACATGCATCATTGTTTCGAGCTGCATATCTAAATGGAGATGATCATCACTTTTCTAAGTTGCTCGAACTAGAGATGGTCTTTCGAGTGTATTTTTTCTGCACTAATCTGTTAAACTATTTAAAAGCTGGTCTTATCAAAACCAATATAGAAGTGCGCTGAACAGAAAAACTGAAAATAGACAAATAGTACCACAAAGTATGTGCAATAAACTACTTACCTAACCAAAAAGAAAAACAGAACAAAAAAAAGCTCATCAGCTGATGATGATGGGTTTGGCATTCATGAATAAAATCATCATTTGACTATGATGGGTTTGGCATCACTTGAATAACATTCATTTTGGGTTTGTTTAGGACTGGATATATAAAAGTAACAAACAAGAGGATCATCTCAGCTGAAGATTTAAGTCAGCTTGTTCCAAATTGTTAGGTTGCGTAATAAAGTGAAGAAGAGCCATGAGAACCAAGAGAAAGAATGGGTGATGGAGAATGGGATCAAAGCTGTATATAGGCCTACACAGATATAAATATACCCCAGAACTCAATGAAATACGATTCATTGGCTCATCAGCTCAACCGCCCAACTATACTACTTTTGACTCATAAACCCCACAGTTGGTGGCTTCAAACCAAAGCTGCTTGATCGAAACATACTAAGGCTTGGTTTCATTCAGCAAAGCTCACTGTCACTCATGAGCAGTCACCTCAACTTTATGAACCTTTTCATCCATCTGCCTACTACAAAGATCAAAATAATGGAGATTGTTTTGACATGTATCACATCATAACCAAACTCTGTAACTGTAAAGCAAAACTCTATCTGGAAATTTGTATTATGCAAGTCATAATAGTAGCATATAGTTTGTATAGAAGAAGAAGCAAATCAGAAGAAATCATTAGTTATTCTCAAAACTAGACTCCGGCACATAAATTTCTATATATTACGAATCTCTACAACATCTTGTAAACAGATCCCAACCAACAACAAGCTCAGAGACATAAAGACAGTGCATGGCTTCCAACTGCATACCTCAAGTTGTTCATGAAGCCGCTTTTGGAGTTCTACCTGCAATCGCAATGCTTCAGTAATACCCATACTGCTCCAGCAGGTACACATGAAAAAGTTTGAAGTTCATTTCAATTTAATAGCCCACAGATAAACCAGTAGACAGATTGGTGAAATGTTTTTGCAGTAGCTACCAATACATTGAATTTGCATATTTGAATTCAAAAATATCTCCAACCAATTAACGAAAATATGGTAATAACAACCAGTAACTACAGTTGTACAAAAACTTTAGCTTTCTTATATAAAATAGTTTGCTCTTACAAGTGGGACAGTCTCTCAATTAATCGTGTGCACTGAAAGTTGCACAATACATGAAACTTTTCTAACAGACATAACAATTGTTTCGAAATACAGAACATAGAAGGGGAAAAAAAAGTTTTGAGAAAAAAGTAAGGTACATGATCTTCAATTTTCTAGGCGAGAAAAAATACATACGTTTTGCTATTCAAACTGATTCCAAAGTAAAAAACTAAACATGGGTTTGTAACTTTCCACAAGAAATTACAAAACTTAATATGAATATCACTGCAAAAGTGCAAGCCACAAAAACCCAATTTGAGATGAAGCCATTTTCACAGACAGAATAAGCAAATTTGGTGAAAAAGGAATACCAATCAAAACACCAAGAAAAGTTAACACTCCAAAGCAACCTTAGAAGCAGCAGTGAAGAAACAGCAGGGAGATTTGGTGAAGTAGCACTTATCTTATTTAGCACCTGCAGTCACAACCAGTCACCTATGAGCACACGTAATTTCATAGATTAGAAGCTAACAACCCATCCAGATATACTAGTAAGAAAACATAGTCCAGTCTTGCATTCTCAAGCAATTTCCAAATCCGAAACAGGTATTTAAAGATCCTGAATTTACAGCAGAAGGATCCAATTCACAATGAATTAGTGCTTGGTTTTGAAGAAGATGATATGCATCCACAAAAGGCAGCAAAGGAAACTCTGAAGAAGAAGAAGATATATATGCCTCAAAGTTGGACTGTGACTCACCTCAAAACTTTTGCAGTGTCAGGGTGATTCTTCTTCTTTTTCAGAGTAAGATCAAGGACTCAAAATCGATCAAACCTTTCACCCCATAATCACTACAGGCAGAAGAGAACATTTCAAGATAGTCAATTATATGCAATTCTCAAAATTCCAAATACAAACAACCTCTAAAATTCTCGACACAAACTAATAATCAACACTTTGGGTCAAACCATAATCTAAACTATATTTAGCAAAAAAGCCAACAGCACATCAAGGTCTAGCTGAACCAATAACCTCAAACCACATTCCAGGCTAAGCAATTCTCTTAAGGCAAATCAGCATCAACTAGATTTTCTTAAAAATTAAAGGAATAATCCTTCTGATTCTATTAATCACGAAGACTAAAGTTAATAAAACAAACAAAATTTCAACGATAAAATTTAATAAAAATTGCCTCTGGACCTTGCTCTGCGTCCTGATGACTCTGACTCCTCCACCACCGTCGATTACAGGTGTTGGGCTCGCGTCTTCAAAACTTGGTACGTGTTCATGCCCAGATCTAAAAGAAACCCCAAAATAAAACTCATTTGGGTTCTTACCCATTACCTACAAATTGAAATGGAGAGAAGGATTACCCATTGGTGCTGAGCGAATTTGCTTTGCTCAGACTTTGGATCTGAGCTCCCAGAGAGAGAGAGAGAGAGAGCAGGTTGGTTTTGAAGAGGGTGGCGATTGTGCAAGTAAGTGGAGGTTGAAGGAACGCGAGAGGACTGTGGTGATGGGAAGAGAAATGAAATGAATTTGACAGCTAAAATGGGGGGAGTTGGAGCCTGGAGGCAAGTGAAATTGCACAGGCTGCCCAACGCGGGATGTTGAAATGTTAAAATTGAATGCCTTGTCCAATTCGTTCTTATAAGCAAGTAATTTTATTTATTTATTTTATTTATTAACACTAGCATTAAAACTTATAATTGTCACTATATGTGATTTTGATTGGAGTTTTTCTATTGGAACCTCCAAATTTACTCACTTGACCTCTATGCTTTTTATACCTCTTATTAAATTTTCAAATACTAAATTTACTCACTAAACTTCCTCAAATAACCTCACTTATATAATTTGCAAACAAATTATCATCTTTAAAATAAAAAATTTAATCATTTCAATAATTTAATCACTCTATAAATCTTAACTAAATATGCATTTCTTAATCAATCTTGAGTTTCAAAAATTAATGTCTAATCATTAAGAAAATGCCATGAACTATTATGTTTTTTTTTTAAAAAAAATTTGTCTATTTTAGCTGTGCCAAAAAAAAAATGAAGAAATCATTTGTTTTTATTCTCAAAAAAAAAAATCATTCATTTTTTAATGTTTATTTTTTTCTGTATTTTTTGTACCACATAATTAATTATTTAAATATTTTAAGTTTTTTTTTTTTTGGCAAATATAATGGATTGACTTAGATTTAGGTGATAAATCATAAGAGGATTTATTTTGTTTTCCCTCACCAATATGAGTTCAACATATATATCATACATTTTATGTCACATGATCTTAATCATATTTTTAATTCTTATTAAATATATATGAATGCTTTAATGAGTACTAGCCCTTTAATATGTGCTCCACACATGTCATTTGATTTTTTTTTTTTAAATTAAAAAAGTTACAACAATTTCTCTTCTAATTTTGTGGAACCTTCTCCTTTTTTCATGGGATGTATTGCAATTTTTTCAAATATGATATAGTCTATTGACTATCTTATCCACATATAGAAATAATTTGTTTATTAATATTTTTATAATGTGAGGGCATGTATGGTACTTTAAAATTTTAACCATTATCTAAAGAATTGGCTTAATTATATAAGATGTAGTGAAATTGGAAAATGAAAATAGATAAGGAAAATAATAAGGAATACTATCTATTATCTAATATTATTGAATTGGAAAGTCTACATAATATAAATATAATATTTTTTTGGGTATAATTATTGTCCTTAATAGTCATTTAAAAGTGGGTTATATATGTCATTTAATAATTCATAATAGAGTGAGATCAAGTGAGCAGATTTGGAGGTCCCAATAGAAACTCTCTTTTGATTGTACATTGGTTTAATTACCGATCACTGGATGAGATAGAAGTATCCATTGTAAACGAAAAATTCAGTTAATTTTGTTTTCATATCGACTATGATCAATTTAGTCTATCATAATTTTATAACAGTACTATAAATATACATTAAATTACTCTAAGGATAACCTCGTCGAGACTTATTATTAAGTTTGTAACTGAAGTTAATTTTGTAAGTATTAGGTTGACCGGTGCCGTATTTGCCAACGACCATGCCAATAATTTCAAACGACATGTACACATCTATAAGGTCGAAAGAGAAAATTATCAATTTTGATTTGGTTTTTATGAAGTAAGATCAATGTGCCTACTAGTGTTGTATAACTTGTTCATTACAAATTGGAATATGTGAACTTTCAAAAGCGACAACACAATGAAAGGTTAATTTGGGAAAAAAAGCTAAACATCTTATATTAATTATCGTGATTACATAATAAATCTCAAACCTTTTAAGCAATCTAGTAAATAAATTTTTTTAATTGTATTGAAAAGTATACCTTCCACAAGCAACAAGATGGAGGAAATACAATTTATCAAAATCGACCGTTAGATGTTATCATGATAAGAATATATGGTTTTGACCCCCAATTTCAGCTATTTTCGTGGTCGTTTGGGTCTCGATCTACGTGAACAACCTTAAAACTTAAATACACATAAAACTAATATGCGCGTAACCCCTCATACACAACTTATTTTTTCAATCTCTCAGCTCTCACACCCTCATGGGTATGAGTTACATAAACTAATGTAAAATTTTCGGGAAATTTATCTCATTGTGATTCAGCTCCGCTTAGGGATGTATAGGCGTATAGAGGGTTGACCGACGGCAGATCGGGTTAATTTTTTTACACAGTGCCCATATTAATATGCTATAAATAGACGAGTAATGTCAAACTTATCGATTTCTAGTTACGAATTTATTTGGTCGCACAAAATCTTTATATGAGTAGAAATATAAGGAAATATAATTTATTAGGTGTATTACAAAATTATTCCTTCCATGATCAACATGGTGGAGGAAATATAATTTATCAAAATCGACCGATAGATATTATCATGATAAGAAGATTCCTAATTATACATTAGATTCCTCTAAGGATAACCGAGACCTATTATTAAATTTTGTAAGTATTACATTAACTGATGTCATATTCGTCAACAACCATGCCAATAATTTCAAACGACATGTGTAATTATTCGGTTGATACATCTAAAAGGACGTCAAAAATGAAATTTATCAATTTAGTTACTAAAAAGTAATATCAATGTGTCTGCTAGTGTTGTATAACGTGTTCATTAATATAAGAATATGTGGACTCTCAAAAATGACAACGGGATGAAAACTTAATTTGGAAAATCCGACCGTTGGATGAGTGGATCACATTGTTTTATGGATGTGGTAACAAATTCAACCAATTTAATCATAGCTTCGAGTTCAATCCACTTGGTCAACCGTAATTAAGTCTATAAAACAATATCTATATATATTAGGTTTCTCAAAGGGAAACCCTATCGAGACATATGGATACGGAGTAACTGACCACTAGAAGAGATGAGTGCAATATACTATGCTTTTTGTAAGAAAATCAGCCAATTTCATCGATGTTTTGACTTCAATCCACTTAGTCAAACCAAAGTTAGTTTTATAACTATTAGGTTGATTGATGTCGTATTCACCAACTACCATGCCAATAATTTCACATGACGTGTGTAACTACTTGGTGTATACATCTATAAGGTCGAAAAAGAAATTTATCAATTTTGATTTGGTTTTCAGAAAGTGAGATCAATGTGCCTATTAGTGTTGTATAACTTGTTCATTATATATCAGAATATGTGGACTTTCAAGAGCGACAACGCGGTGAAAGGTTAATCTGGAAAGAAAAAAAAATTCAAACATCTAATATAAATTATATAATTACCGAGATTACATAATAAATCTTGAACCTTTTAAGCAATCTAATATATAAATATTTTTTAGTTATATCCAAAAGTATATGTTCCATGAGCAATAAGGTGGAGGAAATAGAATTTATCAAAATCAACCGTTGGATGTTATTATGATAAGAAGATATGGTTATGGTCAAAATTTCAGCTATTTTCGTCATCTTAAGTCTCGATCTACTAGATCAACTCTAAATCCTAAATACCACATCAAACTAATATGCTCATAATCGGTCCTTCGCAATTTTTTTTTCCGATTTGTTAGCTCTCACACTGTCGTTGGTATGGGATATATAAACTAGTGTAAAGATTTCTAGAAGTTTATCTCGTCCTCGTATAGCTCTCCTTAGGGAAGCATAAGTGTATAAAGAGTTTACCTCTTTGTTTGATGTCGAATTGACGACGGATCGGGTTAATTCTTTTACACAGTACCTATTAATACACTATAAATAGACATGTAATCTCAAATTTACCAATTTCCAGTTATAATTTTTTAGATTGCATAAAATCCTTATATGCCTAGTAATGTGGTCTAACTTGTTTCTTAGATGTACTAATTACCTTCCAAGAGCAACATGGTGGAGGAAATATAATTTATCAAAATTGGCCGTTGGATGTTATCATCATAAGAAGATATAGATATGGTGAAAATTTCAGCTATTTTCATTATCGTTTGGGTCTCAATCTATTGGGTCAACTCTAAACCTTAAATACCACATAAAACTAATATGCTCATAACCGGTCCTTCACAATTTTTTTTTTTATCTGTCAGCTCTAACACTCTCATGGGTATGGGCTATATAAACTAATTAAATATTTCTGAAAGTTTACCTACTCATGATACAGCTGCCCTTAGGGAAGTGTAAGTGTATAAAAAGTTGACCGTTTTGTTTGATGTAGAAATGACGGCGAATCGGGTTAAGTTTTTTACACAGTACCTATTAATACACTATAAATAGACGGGTAATCTCAAATTTACCAATTTCCAATTACGAATTTTTAGATTGCACAGAGTCCTTATATGCCTAGTAATGGGGTCTTGTTTCTTAGGTGTATTACAAAATTATACCTTCCAAGAGCAACATGGTGGAGAAAATATAATTTATCAAAATTAGCCATTGGATGTTATCATGATAAGAAGATATGGTTATGGTCAAAATTTCAGATATTTTCGTCGTCATTTGCATCTCGATCTACTGGATCGATTATGAACCCTAAATACCACATAAAACTAATATGCTCATAGCCGGTTAACTTGTTCAATTTATTTTTTTCATCTGTCAGCTCTCACACTCTCGTGGATATGAGCTATATAAATTAATGTAAAAACTTTTGCAAGTTTATCTCCTCCTGGCTCTCCTTAGGGAAATATAAGTATATAAAGAGTTGACCTCTTTATAAAGAGTATATAAATATAAGTATATATTAGATTGTTTATCTCCTCCTGGCATAGCTCTCCTTAGGGAAATATAAGTATATAAATATACTTATAAGTATATAAGTATATAACTTGTTTATTAGGTGTATCACAAAATTATACCTCCTAAGAGCAACATGGTGGAGGAAATATAATTTATTAAAATTGGCCATTGAATATTATCATGATAAGAAGATACGGTTATGGTCAAAATTTCAGCTATTTTCGTCGTTATTTGGGTGTCGATCTACTAGGTCAACTCTAAACCCTAAATAGCACATAAAACTAACATGTTCATAACCGGTCATTTGCAATTTATTTTTTTGATATGTCAACTCTCACACTCTCATGGGTATTGCCTGTATAAACTAATGTGAAAGTTTCTAGAAGTTTATCTCCTCTTGGTATAGCTCCCTTTAGGGAAGTATAAGTGTATAAAGAGTTGACCGCTTTATTTGATGTTGAATTGACGGCGCATCGGGTTAATTTTTTTTTTTTTACAACTACCTACTATTGCATTATAAATAGATAGGTACTCTCAAATTTATCGATTTTCAGTAACAAATTTTTAGATTACACAAAATCCTTATATGCCTAGTAATGTGATCTAACTTGTTTATTAGTTGTATTGCAAAACTATACCTTCCAAGATCAACATGGTGAAGGAAATATAATTGATCAAAATTGGCCGTTGGATGTTATCTTGATAAGAAGATATATAGTTATGGTCAAAATTTCAGCAATTTTTGTAGTCGTTTGGGTTTTGATCTACGTGGTCAACCTTAAATCTTAAATACACATAGTTTTATGCACGTAACCCCTCATACACAACTTATTTTTTCGATCTGTTAGCTCTCACACCCTCTTGGTTATGAGCTACATAAACTAATCTAAAAATTTCGAGAAATTTATCTCATTGTGATGCAGCTCCCCTTAGGGATGTATAAGCATACAGAGGGTTGACCGCTTTGTTTGATGTCGAAATGACGGTGGATCAGGTTAACTTTTTTACATGGTACCTATTAATACGCTTTAAGTACATGGGAAGTCTCAAATTTATCGATTTATAAGTTCGATTATAAGGATCGCACAAAATCTTCATATGCCTACTAATATGGTCTGACTTGTTTATTAGTTATATGGAAAAATATATCTTCCATAACCAACAAGGTGGAGGAATTATAATTTATCAAATTCGACCATTGGATGTTATCACGACAAGAAGAAATAGTTACAGTCAAAATTTTGACTATTTTCGTTGTCGTTTGGGTCTCGATCTATGTTGTCAACCATGAACCCTAAATACACATAAAAACTAATATGCGCTTAACCACTCATACACAACTTATTCGAGCTGTCAACTCTCACACCCTCGTGGGTATGAGCTACATAAACTAATGTAAAAATTTCAGAAAATGTATCTCCTCGTGGTTTAGCTCCCCCTAGAGATGTATAGGCGTATAGAGGGTTGACCGTTTTGTTCAATGTCGAAATGACGGCGGATCGGGTTAATATTTTTACATAGTACTTGTTAATATGCAAGTTGGTGTAATTATGTTGTTTTCGCTGCAATATTAGATTTTCATGTGTCTCGATTGTTTTTTATGTTTTGATTTCAATGATTTCATTTTAAACAAAAGTCTGGATTTTTGATTTCTTGCTTTTATGATTTGGTAGATTTAAATTTATCTGGAGAATTTTTGAATTACATGGTTTTATGTCTATCAACAAATTGAAGCTCATTATTACTCTGTTAAAAGCTTATAAACTCCGTTCAATTTGTGTGATCAAGTTAAAATAATATAACCACCACAGGTGGTCGAGTTGGAAAAAGCGTCCAGGTGTGGAACTCCCATACCCGGATTCGAATCCCGCCGACGCTTATTGGAGTTAAATCTTAATATATTCTTGGTGGCCAGGAGGGAGGAAGCCTTCTGACAAGATCCTCCCGAATACGGATTAGTCCCTGAGCCTAGAAAGCCTTTGAGGACACCGTGTGATTGAACAATAAAAAAAAAAAAAATTAAGATAATATGAGTGGTGAGGAAGTACCCCTCTGCTTATGCATTGGATATACTTGAATAGTTTACATAATTTCAGTTACATAAGTTTCCCTTTTTTTTCCTTTTCGACAGTTATCCGGTTGATATTAGTCATCTGGCATTAGTCATTGCATTTACAAGTGGAATCTGTTGTGAATGTAAATAGATCTTGACCAAATAACAGAATAAAGCTGACACCTAGAATCTGTATCTTTTTATATACAGCTTACACAAATTCAATGTTTAAGCCCGCAACTTAGACAAGCTTTAGGTTTAAGCACAGATTCAATGTTGTCCTCCTTTTCCCCACCAATCTTGCCAGATTGACAGACGCTGATGTGCATTTTACTAGCAGCTGAACCAGGCAAAATTGGCGTGCTTTACTGTATTAGAGAGGTTTAAGCACTAAAATAACTTGATTACTGTGACAAAGGCCAGGTATTTTCATTGGAGTGGGTTGAAAATCAATCATAAAAGAATCCATAAAACAAAACCAAGCATTTGAATTTTGCGCTGTTTGTAAGGCTTTGCTTTATTGTGAACATTCCAAACACAAACTGAATTGAGTAGCTGCAGACCAAGAGGTTTCCCTAGAGATCTTGATTGAAGTTGCTCGAGTCTTGGCATTCACTTACATACATATCATCTGCAACTGTTGTGTCATTATTCAAAGCATGTATTGCAGAAATCAGTGAAAGCATGTATTGCAGAAATCAGTGAAAGCATGTATTGCAGAAATCAGTGAAAGTATGTATTGCAGAAATCAGTGTGTACATTGTATCTTTCTGTGTACCAGCTGAAACAGAAACAGAAAACTTATCAGGTTCACCTTTCATTTTAACTGGACGCTATAGTTCACAACGTCACATGCAAGTGGTAATGCCATGGCTCGAGATGTTAATGATGAAGGTACTTCAAAAGGAACATATTAGTAATGTCATACTTTAGCAGGCAACCAACATGTCTGAAACGTTTTTATGGGTACAATTACAGCTTCCATGCATAAAAAGGCAAATTAAGGATCAGGTCTATTATTGAAGTGACTTTGTTTAACTCTACGTAAGAGATGGGTACAATTACAGCACTATTATTGAAGTAACGTGACATTGTTTGTGTAAGGATCAATCTACTGGTGACATTTAATTGGAGAACGGAACCAAGTTTATTCTTTAAAAATCAAGTTTATCTCCAAATTCAAGTAGGCATACAGAGTTACATCATGCAGCATCAGTTAATGAACATATCATTCTTCAATATATACATATATGGGAGATTCTGCTTCTCATTTGGTATATGTACTGTTTCAATTGTTTATATATATATATATATATTATTTCCAGCGTTTTTTGTACTAATCTCAGATTCTGTCTCTTATTTGATCGCGTCTTCTATTTTATTCTATAGAATACACTTGATACTGCTACACGTATAGCAAGTTCTGCTCTATGATGCACTGGTATTGTAGCTTTCACCAGCATATAATACAAGCTACCACATTAAAAAAATTCACTTCAAAATCTCAAAACCTTTACATACTAGTGATCAACCACTCATTGCATTCCACAAAAGATCCAAATTTAGATGCTCACAAAATATGATGCACCTTGTTTTGTTTTTCAGAAAACAAAATAAAAAACAATATATATTTATATATAGTTGGACCTAGTTTCATTAAGAATTGATCCAGTCTGTATCAGTTAACAAGTTAGCTTCTTAATGAAAGGTGTAATGAGTGCTGTTGTTAAATCATCCTATAAGCCAAAAAAAAAAAACGGAAAAAAAAAGAAAAAGAATTTGAGCAAGAAGCAGCAGGGAACAAACTTACGTGTAAGTCCAATTCCAGGAATGGTGACGTTGTGCCAAGGGTTATAGAGTTGCTGTAGGTTCTGTCATGAGAAGCAGAATCAACAGTGAAGATCCATGGACTGAAGGAAGACATGCTTTTTGGTGATGGTCCGGTATTTCCTGCTGCTTGGACAACAAATATACCTACCTTTACGGCTGATAGTGAAGCCATATCTATGGGGTTGAAAAATGTTGCAACTCCGGGAGGACATCTATTGGGAGTGATTGATAAGCTTATTACGTCAACCCCATCCTAAGCAGCCTGGAATGCAAATAAAATATCAAAATTAAATATTCCAGAAGCTGGCAAAGGATAACATAAAAATAAAATTCCAAAAACAGCTTGGTTAATATGAACAAGAGCACGGCAGCGAGCAAGCCCTCTCAACTCATTTTTGTACATCTTGTGACTCTCAAGTCTTAAAAACATCCAATTTATGAGTACGGATCAATGTATCTAAGAACAAGGATGTCTAGATAAATATATAGAACTCGACACTTTAAGATTTCATCTGAAGCTAACAACTATTCCTTAACTAATGAGTAGTTATATAATTACATAAGTTTTGTATTCCATACCAACTGAGACCTAGCATAGATGCAATTTCAAATACCAACAGAGTAAATTTCATATACTCTTCTATACACAACAAGCAAAATAACAAATAGTACATTGAGTTGGACAGTCAACAATTGACGAGTTCTAAAGTTTCCAACCAAGAACAAGAAAAGAGGCAGTACAATTAATAAGTTTTATTTTATATAACTCAGACAATGATATAAGATTCCACTATGAATAAGAATAAGCCTATAAAGAACAACTAGGAATTGAAAAACTTACTCTCAGTTCTGAAGGCATCTTTGTTTTGACTGGGCCAAGTTTCATCATTCCACCACCAACCTTCAGAGCAGCGGGAGGTACAGAACTAGGTCGAGCAACCTTGGCCTCAGAAATGCCAGGACATGACTTATAAAGTGTTTCTTGGAGTCAATCAGAGCCTCCCACAGCTGTACATCCTGGGAGAGATCAACCTCCTCAGCTGTAAGCCAATTAACATGTCATTAGAATAACTGTGGACGCAGAACACAATGAACTAAATTTCCTCTGAATTCCAATAAAGTCAAGTGAAAGCCACCACCATTGTTCAGATACCCTCTCAATTCCAAGCAAAGCAAACCCCAACTTTAAACAAATATGAATCAAATTCAAGAAAACAAACAGATACCCACTTCAAAACCCACATATACAAACAAGAAAACACCAAAATTGACATGAAAGAAAGAAATTTTCATGTTTGTTTCACTAAATGAACATGTACCAGTCCAAAACTAGCCTCAGCCTTGTTGTACATCTCCTAAAGTTGCTAGTACCTGATGCGAAACATACAGAATCTCTGGGTTTGCTATACTATAATGGGCTCTTCCTCCTCCTTGTCATCTCTCTCTCTCTCTGATTCATTTATAAGAGAACCCATGCCCACTGGGTTTGTGGGTTTCAGTGTTGTTGGGTAGAGACTAGAGAGTCATAGAAAGATAATTTTCGAACTGCTTCAACTGAAATTTCGGTGCTGTAGTTCAACTAGAATCATAGAGTAACGGCAAAGTGAAGGAAACGAGAGACTAGAAGCAGAAACAACTTACTGCTGGACGCCTGAACCGTGAATGCCGAACTTCTCGCTTATCTGTGCTTTTGATGAAGAAGCTGCCAAACCAGATGTCTTTCGTGGTTTTGATGAAGAAGATGCCTACCCATATATTAGCTGTAAGCCTCTCATCCCAGATGCCAAAATACCAGAAAGCCCTCGGCCTTTCACCACGACGGCACAAAAATTACTGATAACGTCTCATTAACAGTCAACAAAAAGTAATCAGTTTGTGAGGATGTTAACTGGCCACGTCACTGGGGCCCCCTTGGTCTACATTTCGGTTGGTTCATTGCAGCCCACTCCCATAACCAAACCATTCCCTTTCGCTCTTTAACCAAAATCCAATCTTTGAACACAAACCAAGCCTATTACGTGGGTTTTCCGGGAAAGCAATTGGATTTTTGTTTGAAAGGAAGTTAAGGGTCGTGTGAGTGCAAAAGAGGATGGCGTTGATGAAGCTGAGGAGGAAAGTAGAGGGGAGAGTACCATGCCGGAGCGGTTTAGGTACTTGACCGAAGAAGCTCCTGACCCTCCTGTGAAGTTGGCATGGTTTCTGGGTAAAATGCTTCACTATCTTTGTCTATCTTTTTTTTGTGTTTTATGAGAAATTGGTGATGATTGGAAAAGTGAGCAAAATGCAAGATTGAGTCTTTGGGCTTGTGTTGAATTGGGGTCTTGGTAGTGTGGAATCATAGTATTGTTAAAACTTGTACTGGGAATTTTCCATTTGGTATAGGCACGGCTTCCTTTGTAGCTCAATTTCAGTTCCATAGATTTGAAAAATAATTAGTAGAGTCTTGTTTAGGATCCTTGTTTAATTTGAACTAGTCCATTTTTTTTTTCTATCCTTTTTCTTGTGAGTACAATATTTCGTTTCTGGAGAGTAGCACATGGCAGTGCTAGTATGCTGGTAAAGATTTCAAATTTTTTTTCTGTGTACAGAACACTGTTTTGAAAGATTCATATGATGTGATTTGAAAGATTCATATGATGTGATTTGCTTGTTAGCCAAATGGATAGTTGTCAGTATTGTTGAAAAAGACCAATTCATAAAGCTCGTTAAAGTTGAAAATGTTATCAAAGTTGTACATGTTGTCCTGAACTCCTGAAGCATAGAAATTTCTGCCATAAAATGTAGCATAATTTTTACACATCTGGGTGGCTTAATTTGTAATTAGTTCCTAGTAAACACAAACAATACCATTAACCCTTGCACACAAGCATCACATACAAATGCTGCCAATAGACAGGAACATGACCCAAACTACAAAGGAAAGATTATACTTTTCTCTTTAAGGATTAGAAACAAGTTTTCCACTTAAGAGTGTAATCTAGTGAGTGTATCTTTGGGTGGAATCAATAATACATGGTGGTTTATATGTAATACATAGTGGTTTATATGTGATTGAGCTTCTTAAGAGTCCAAGAGCACTGTTAAAGTTAATTGCACTGACTGAGAAATCATTAATGGAAATAGGTAGGCGGCCTTAGTTATGAAGCCATAATCATTGGAAACTTATACAGAAGTCCTACCTGCTTTTCTGTGTAGTGTAGAATATGATGCAGGATATACTTTAATAGAAAAGTGATTAAGTTGGGTCGTTGAAATCATTGATTAAGTACTTAGCTTTTTAGGATTTCCATTTACTTCTCAGGAAAGCGTCTTGTGTTATTGCGAGATGGGCAAAAGATGTCGGGGTTACTACGGTATTTTTAGCAGTTTGTTAGTACTAATTTGTTGGTCTTCTGTATTTAACCTTATGTGTGGTCTGATCCGAACGTAAAACAGGTGAATTGGTGTGGTAAACGGTAGCAACAAGCAAACGGCTGGATGCAAGAGGCATCGAAAAGAGAGAGATGGACAACAGACATGTATAAAAGAGTTCATGAGGCGATCCAAGTAAAAGTGGAAGTTCATGCAGTTCAGACGAGTAAGTAGTTTATGTCATAGCACATTGTTTATTTTAAAAAAAATATGCAGTCATATGTAATGGTAATTGATGTAATTGATTGTGAATAAAGGTCAAGTCCATCGAAAAATCCCAAAAAACGCATGAAGAAATTGGCATAGGCAGTTAATGAGGTACAGCGTTCGAGTCATTTGTTTAATATCAGTAAAAACAGTTCATGGAATGATAATAGAATAAGGCTGACAAAGTGGGAAGTTGACAATGACAATTACAATTATGTTTCAGGAAAAGACCGGTGACACTGAAATTACCATAAGAGGTGATTGCCAAGAAGATGGAAAGAATGGAAGCTTCGTAACAGTTCTGGTGAAGTTCCCATTATCATTTCAATGGCCGGCCGGGCAAAAGAGTTCAAACAGACTGTTGGAAAGCTGTCAAATGAAAAGGTTTTAGCAATCAGCGATATGGGATTTGGTAATATTTTCTTGTTCCGGTGCAGCAAATTGAACCTCCACCTTTGCCAAATGTTGGTCGACAATTTTGATGTAGGCATGAAGATTCATGGGAGGCACTTGATGATCAGCCATGAGGATTTTAAGGGGGTAATGAATGTAAGGGATGAGACTTGTGAAGTAGAACTAGCTGGTTGCTTGGATGATGCAGATATCGTGCAACTGAAGAGCATGATATGTGGAAGTGATAGTGAAATCAGTATTGACCGCTTGTGGAAGTGATACCACTTTATTAACCTACTATTATTTCTATCAACATCTGCACTCCATATATTCAACCAAAGTTGAAAACATTCCAATCCATATATCATGAACAACCAGAGTCAGAGTCGTAAAGGAAGATGATAAATCATATTTATTCCAGAATGATTGGCAACATAGGCCATGACTTCAGCTATTGTAATCCTTCATGTTGGGTTACTTAAATAATTTTCTTTTAAGATCCTGATAATTCCCCCTGCATGCAATGACTCTGCAAATCCCAGATACTAATTACTCTAAACCCTAAACGACATCATCTTTACAAACTGCTCACTACTACTACTCTCGAAATCTACCACTTGATTTGTTCTGAAAACATATGCCAACAACAAATTGCCCCTTAAAATATATAATATAGAGGGAGAAAACAAAACTGCATTTTAACAAAATACCCGAATAACCATTCACATGTGAAGCAAAATTAAAAGTTCTACCCACTGCTATGATCTATTTCGTATTCTCCCTGAATCTTTGAAATCATTGAACTTAAATTGTACATATCTTAAACCAAACAATTAAAAACAAATGTGTAGAACTAACAACATCAATACAAAAAGCAAAAAAGCCTTGGCACAGATCAAAGTGACTCCTAATCAAACTACCTCTGGTGCAGCCATTGGATATTCTTCAGGCAAAATAGTTCCAACTTAAAAACTCCTCCTGAACAAATATTTCAAAAGTAGAAATAAAGCGTGCAACTATATTTCAGACAGAAAAGGAAAACAAATGGGGAGAAACGAAAAAATCATAGAGTTGTGAAACTGACATCGTCAAGAACAACTCCAACTAGGAATATAAAAATGGAGTAATCAGTCTTGCTATATCAATAGGATAAAACATCAATAAGCTGCCAATGCTCTACCATATCATCTCACACGCTTAATCCAAAATAAAAGTGCATATCTGCTCTAGTGTAAAAAGCAACTCGCTCTATTGTAAAAAGTGTATATCTGCTGGCATATTTACTTAGATTTGGCGACTATATAGAAAGACTACCATCATTGTTCTAGGACCTAGTTTACTCCCTGGAATTAACACTGGTAAGTCAATGTCATACTGACAGCCAACTAACTCATAGTAAAAGATCAGTGGTACATAAACCAACAATTCTCACAGTACGAACAAGATACAATTTTCACAAGGTGACATATAAATCTCCCCAAGCACACAGATAATCGCTAGAAGCTCTCCAATTAGCCTGCCTATCAGTAGCACAAATTGCTATAACTAATCGTCGTTGCTGACTTACATACAAAAGATTTTCTATTGGTTGACAGGAAACTCTTGGCCTTGTGGTTCCTTAAATTCTCTAAAATGGCATGCAAAAAAGAAAAATCTGTCGGGAAAACATAGTTGCTACTCGGTCCAAAGACATGATAGAAGTAGATGAAGCCCAGACAGTTGATTATGCCTGGACAACACATCGCACAAACTACACTGCTGCATTGTATATATGAACATAATACTTCTTTCATACACGAGTAAAAGGAAAACCTCATAGAAAGACAACCTTCAGTGATGACCAACCACTACAGACCTCAATGAAATGCTCCCACTTTCTAATTCACTCTCCTTAAATCTAACTTTATTAAAAAAAAAAAATTAATAATTTATGCAAAGCCCACTTTCACAGAAAAAAAAAATATGACAATGCAAACATCCAATAATGCAGATCATGATTTCCAGCATCATATATCATGATTCCAGTACATGCATTTTCTGAATAAGAAAATACATGCACTTACTGATTAAATGAATATGAAAAGGATTCCCGGATCAGAGTTACCATCAAGCTTTTACACCAAAACTAGAGCTCAATCTTCCAAATTCATAAACAGAACTAATACCTTATTAATCACAATATGAACATAGGATAAAATAAACACCAAAATGAAACAGGTGGCTCCGTTATTCCCTTTCCTCTCGCTCTGGGTTTCCTCTCTCCTCTCGTGAGAGCCGGTGGAGAGAAACTCCGCCCTTCGCGATTCTGCTTAGGCGATGCCCTGTTTCAGAGGCTTCTTGCCTTATTTTTTCAATTCTGATCTTCGATTTTCTGTTTCCCTTTCGCTATGCTCCGTTGCCTTCATCCAATTCCTTGTTTGGGTGTTGGTGTTGGTGTTGGTTTTGTGATACGTGGTGCCTTATGCAACAAGAGTGGCTTATTCTGTGAATTGTCTATAATCTCCCCTCTTTGCAGCTCCCTTCTTTTACCGTAACGGTTCAAAATTTTACGATTAACGTTCTGTTACTGTGAAATTACACCATGCCCCAAGATTTGGCAAGCTATGGATTGTGGTGCTCCACGTACACTGGTTTGACCGGCTGTAAGTTACAGCATGCGTATCCCAGAACTCTCCTTAGTTGATTATGAATTATATCTAACCATAGTTAGATCCAATAACACGTGTTAATTTTACATACATGGGTGGTATCACCATTAACTGAAAATGGTGAGCTAATTCAAATCCATATATGTTGTGTGTGACCGGGGACTGTTCAATGCTATGGCACACTCTTATTGACCAAGCAACTCTCTTCTGATGTTTCGTGTCTCATGGAAGTTACATAACACTAGGCTCGCATGGATGAGCTCGGTCCTGCACTACTCTAGCTAGCTCCTTCAGCCTCCTTCCTTGAAATACCACAGAAAGTTCCATACAAAGAGTTGGGTTTAATTATAAAATAATGCGATCCATGGCCGGTGGAAATAACATGACAGATATAATGGTTTCCTCACGTCTAATCCTTTCTCCCATCATGTTACTTATCATCATCATTAGTAGCACCGTTCAAGCGGCCACCCTTGCTCAGCCGCAGCCGGCGGCTGATCTGCTAAATCACTTCTGTTCAAACGACAAAGGTAACTACACCACGACCGACTCCTATAGCACAAACCTTAACCACCTTCTCTCATCCCTTCCCTCTACCAAGGGCAACGACTTTGGCTTTTACAATTCCTCCTATGGCGGAAATACATCATCCGAGGCAATATATGCAATCGGACTGTGTAAAGGAGATATTGGAACCACAAGCGACTGCCTTCAATGCCTCAATGCATCTAGAAGTGCTCTCATGGAGCTATGTCCCAATCAGAAGGAGGCCATTATTTGGTACGACAACTGCATGCTGCGCTACTCAAACCGCTCCATATATGGTGTCATGGAAACGCAGCCAACTTTTGATATGTGGAGCACACAAAGCGTACCATCATCCAAATTTGATATGTTTTTTCGCAATCTCACCATCCTACTCGAAAGATTAGGAATTCAAGCTGCAGCAGATGGTTCTCTGAAGTTTGCGAAAGATAACGCAACCATTCTCAACTATGGTAACGGCGGACTGTCATCCTTAACGGCACTTGTAGAGTGCACTCCTGATTTGTCCGAGTTACAGTGCAGGACTTGCTTGCTCGGGGCTTTTGAAGAATTCCCGGAATGTTGTGATGGAAAGGAGGGTGGGCGAGTTCTTAGACCCAGCTGTAACTTCAACTATCAGCTGGACCAGGTTGACCGGACCAAGACCACAATTCCCGAGTCAGGTACGTGCATAATTTGTCCCAAAAGAAAAAAGGGACAAATTGTGACATATATATGTATGTATTGTAAAATTATGTTGATCTTTCCGTTTATGTCTTTTGCACAACAAATTAAGGAATATTGCTAAGTGCCTACGTTCATATAGATAGATTGACTCGATCTGTGAATTTTTGCAGGATCTCCAAGTCAAAGCCCGGGTATAGCTCCAAGTCAAAGCCCGTGGAATTCTTCCCCTATCCCTCGAGAATTACCTGATAAGCCTGACAAAATTCACCCTAAGAGCCGTGCAAGACGTGCTGCTGCTAGCAACCATAGAATAGCCCGTATCGTTATACCATTTGCAGTTGTTGTTTCTATTGGACTAATGATATCCGTAGGCATTTACATGAAAGTAGAGAAGAGAAGGCCACAACCTATCCCAGGGATGCAACCTAATAGTTTTGAGACAATGGGATCCTTGCAATTCGACTGTGGCGACATTCGAGTTGCCACAAATAACTTTTCTGAAGCAAATAAACTTGGAGATGATGAATATGGCACTGTTTACAGGGTAAGGCAACCCCAGAATATATGTGAGCAGTAATTAACATATTTATGTTAATTAATAGGCCAATTAACTTATACCAGTTATTTGCACATTACACTACTAGTTCGACAATTTATTTTCAGGTTTAGTGGCTTAATAGTATTTCATTTTAATTGTTTATTTTCATTAAAAAATAAATTTCAGGGTAGTCTTTCCAACGACAAAAGCATAGCAGTGAGGAGGCTTTCAATAAACTATGTGAAAGAGTATATGGAAATTAAGAAAGAGGTTTTGTTAATGGCGCCCAAGCTTCAACATCCAAATCTAGTTGAGCTCCTAGGGTGTGCCTTGGAAGAAAATTCTGAAAGGCTTCTTGTCTACGAGCATTTCCCTAACGCAACTCTTGATCGCATCATATTTGGTATCTAGCAAATTTTTTTTTTTTTAGTTTATTCATTTTTTTGTCAAAGGGTAAAGGAGAAATTTACTAGTCCAATAGCGTGTTACTAGCTTGCAACATTAGTCCAGCACTCCATCAAGTACGTAATACAATGATTCTTATTATGTAAATGTAGACCGAATGCAGAGCAGACAATGGGATTGGGAGATGCGGTACAACATCATAGTGAGCATTGCACGGGGACTCCTTCACCTTCATGACAGTCACTTTGTTCATGGCGATATCAACGCTAGTAACATTTTGATAGATGCAGAAATGAATCCCAAAATTTCAAATTTTGGCATGGCAAGATTCTTTGCGGCTGATCAAACACAAGGCAACATTAATGGAATTCATCTGCTGAATCTGATGTCTAGGTAATATATTTACTATTCCATAGCCAAGTCTAAGTAATATACAAGTTGTTAACTAAAGTTGATCGATAATTCTTTTTGTTGAGATGCAGCACATACATGGCTCCAGAAGCAATTGTTGGACATTCATCTGCAGAATCTGATGTCTACAGTTTTGGTGCGTTAGTCGTGGAGATAGTAAGTGGACAAGAAATTAGTAGTTTGGCTTCCGAAAAGCTAAATGATAAGGATCTTCTGAGATTTGTAAGTAATACTGTAGTAGTATATATACTCTTGATGTATTACTTACTGCAGCGGAATGCAATGAAAATTAAAGATCTCTGCTAGGTGCATGCTGACTAAGTATGTTTTTTTATATTCAAAATGCAGGCATGGAAGAATTGGGCAGAAGGGACAATTAGAAATCTAATAGACCCAACGTTGTGGACTGGTTCAGGAATTGAAGTAATGGAGAGATGCATCAGAATCGGATTATTGTGTATGCAGAGGACTAGAACCGATAGGCCAACCATGTCTTCTGTTACTCAGATGCTTAGTCATTCTTCCGCTATCCCTCTACCTAATAAATTTAGGCATGGTAGCTTTGGGATCATTGGAACCTTGAACAATGTGGAAGGTGTTTCTGATCCAAGGTCTAGAGCAAAAGTTCAACCCTTCATTGCGAAGATGCGGTGTTCCACTACCGGCATCATCAATAAGATACGTAGAAAATGAGGTTAAACCTCTTAATTGATGCAACAGTGAGCTCACCTCAGCTGAGTTGTAGGACAAGCAACTCAACGAACTCTTGTTGTTATTTGATCATGTTTTTTATCGAATTAATCCATTATCTCAAGTCTTTGATAAGGTTGTTTCATCAGCACAGGTGCAATATTCTAGCATTGACATAGCACGATTTCCAAATACTTATTCAATATTTTCAAAAAATCTATTGATACAAATAAACTTACGATTGAATAAAAAAATAAAGTGTACATTACATTTTGCTTTTGCTTTTTTGTGTAACGATTTGTATAATCTTATATATAGAAATTGTATTGCAGTACTTATATTGAAAGCATATGTTTGTAGCCAGCATTCACCATTTGCATAACTCAAATGACCAATCTGGCAATCAATTCAAAAGGAAAGCAAAACGTCCAAAATACTAAGAGCATCATACATGAAAAAGGATAATTCCAAAATGTAAAAGGTAAACATGTTAGATTAAATATAAATATAAGATAACTTCACAAGATAATATAGATACAATTATATGAACATAAAATAAAGAATTATAATTTGATAAATGGATCATGAACCATAACCTGAATGGTCACTCAATCCAAGCCTAAGTCTTCTGCGCTTCTCTCATGTGATATTCTCTTATGGGGCAAGAAAAACTATATTACCGATGATGAGAGAGTACAGGGACCTAAGCCTTATATAGAGGCTTGGATATTCAGTATCCTCCCATAAAAGAAACAGAATCATATTCCAATTAAACCTCTATTAATACATATCTATTTTGACAGACTAACTTAATAGCCAAGTCATATTAGATTTCCTACACTTTATTTATTCAGAATCCACATAAATAAAGTCTCTAGGAGTTAGATTCTCAATGATTCTCTAATTGCTTATTCTGCAAATAATAACAAGTTGTTGTGCTGAACGTGAACTTAAGATATTGTCCAAACATTCTTACAATCTCCCACTTGGACTATCGTAAGTTCACTCAACAAGAATGTTATTGAAAATCAGATGTAGCAATCACTCTAAAGTGTGCACCTGAGAAACATGAGTTCTATGAATCTAATTCAAGACTCGGTCAAACTGCAACCATGACATAAAGCTAAGGAAAGAATTATGTTTAACAAAACACAAGCACTCCAAAACTACTAATGCCACAACTGCAATCCACATGAGTCACCAACAAAGATATGACTGAAGAATACATGTGCTTATGTATGAATCTGAGTCTTAATGCAACATGTATATGGTCCTACCTAATGGTTTTGATCTCCAAAACCTCAAACACAAATTTCCAAAGAAATTTAATGAAAGTGTTTATCCATCTAAAAGATGCTGAATTGTTGCCTCAATATTCCGAGAGCAACATAAAATCAAATAGCTAATTCATAATCAAAGCACAAAAGGCCTTTATTAACATTGCAATAGCAATTTACCATGTTAGCATGAGATCTTTAATAGAAACTATAACGAAAGAGAAGTCCAAAGTCAAAATATAACAAGAAGATCATTGATAAGTAGAAGCTATCTACTCCCACTAAACCTGCCATACTTCAATGACATTAAACCAAAACAAACATGTATTCAGTACAACTTAATTTGTAGATAACAACGGAATAACTGTATTGCATATTGGCAGAAAAAGTCAAGTTGAGTTCAAGGAAAACTAATCTGAGAACATAGCCAAAGTAAGACAATATTCTTGTAGAAAATTACTCCTACTAACCCATAGAATTTTTAATGGGTTTCAAGAATTCTCATTGTAGTGCATCCAAAACAAAAATAAGAACTTGTTCAATCCAAAGTAAATCTTAAGACATCACCAACTTCAACAAACGGTTTGAAATAAGACTGATTAAGCCAAAAAAAAAAAAACAATTCAAATATCCGAAACTAATGAATTAAAAAAATTTATAGGCTGCAAAATACACAATTCATTAATTTTTTTTTAATTTTTTTTTATATGCAAATATCCTTTCATGCCATGAAATTTAACCATTACTCCCACTATGACAATGAGAATAATGAAAGCTAAAAGTTGCAGATTTAATCAATTATTTAATAAATAGAACAATGTCAAAATCAAGTACTACAAAAGATCCTTATAATAACAATAATAATAATAATAAATGTAAACAAGAAAATACAATACTTTCTCCCCCTTTTAAATTTTTTTTTTTTTTTTTATATTTTAAACAAGAATCAATTTCATATCCAGAAGACTTGGTAAGAAAACATTTTGTCTATGCAAATATATTCTTTAAAATAACTGAAAATCTGCAATTAATACATGCTTTTGGTGAAAATTTATTGTAACTTCAATGATATTCTCATGCACATAAAATCACAATATATATAGCAATTTTTGAAAATCTTCGTTCTATCATCATTTGCTTTAAAACAATTTGGAAGCATTAAAACATGTTTACAATATTTTACCCAAACATGTAGCCCACAATAGCTTGTAAATTGTGGATTCCAAATCATCTTTCTAACAAGAAATTTATACCACATCTAAACCAGAAACATGTGACTGCATAAAACAAATTGCTAATGTACTCTTTCATATTCAAATACTTAGCATAGTCATTACATTCCAAAAATAATTTCAGGAATAGATCATTTAGTACTTGAAGATAAAGGGGATACTGTTTGATATGTCTTACAAGTAATGAGAAAATAGTAGACACTTGTAACCATTATACAAATAATGATGTACTGTATTAAGCCCCATAAGTGTTTTTATCAATGTCAAGCAACACCTGTTGGCACGAAGACTTGACATTCTGAAGTTTCTAATTCACAGAACCAAAATAAAAGAAAACATGTTATCCCTGACACAGTCAACACCTGTTGGCAAGAAGAAAAGATCAGTTATCTTTATATGCTTTCCTTTATTTTGTGGTGTGCTGTTTTGCATTTTAAGAACATGAAGTCATTCCTCCTGTTGGAGATACATTCATGATCCTGCTATGCAAAGACACAAGTTTCTTGATCTTATAACCTCTATGATCAATGAAGGATCACAATGGCGGTTTGCTGTCTGCAACATGTACCATTGAGACACCCCAGAGACCTAAGATCAAAGTTGGTTCCTTTTGTCTCAATCAAGCACAAGGCTTGATGAAACACCAACTATCCTTACAGTAAAATTTAACAAGACTTAATCTTTGGGAGATATTTTCTATATTTTCTTGTCAATAAAATTTTACATAAGCAATTAATATAATGATTATCAACATATGCAAAGAACAATGTAGGATATTCAAGATCATATAGGAGTAATAAGATAAAAATGTATTCATCAACATATGATCATCACTAAATATCTTTATTAAATACCCAAGGCAGCATGCTTCAATTAAAAATTACATCCTTGACTGCTCTAAGCAATAATTGACAATCAAATATAAAATTTTAAAATGTACAGTTTCCAACGTTTCTTGAAAACATACCTTACGCTCCAAGTATTGCATAAAACATATCAGCGGAAGCAAACATAAGTGCAGCACAAAAGTATCTCTGCAATCTGATTTCAAGAAGTGTATCCTTGACGTCGAGTCTCAAAATAATTGACACATAATCAAAAGCTTAATATACATTCTGACATTAGCGTAAAGTAGTTAATGAATAGACAACCTTGAAGAACTTATTCGTAACTAAATAAATGACACGCATTTGAAAGCATTGCGAATTCATTTGCTTAAATAATATCTCTTATCTGTATAAGAACATATGGTCAAAAGAAGAAATTCCAATAACCAATCATAACATTTAATATTCATTTCGAAATTCCCCGAAATTCCACTATATTCATCAAAGCTTAGTTGACGCATGTTCAAATTAAGACACGCTAGCTACCGTAAGCATACAACACAAAAGTAAACTTTCAAAGGAGAATATAGTTGTACTCTGATTCCATATGGCAATCACAACAATTGACTGAAGATTAAAAACAAGTGTTATAAGAATGCATGAATTTCTCTGAGCAGTTAAAAAAAAACATTCATACCATAAAAGGTTCTCTATCCTGCATAAGGAAAATCTTTGCTTTCAATTGCTACAAGTTAGCAACATACAATAATTTTTATTGCATATTTAATATTGTATATGTCACTGCGTAAAACTTTCCTTCTCTTTATATGCATGTACAAATACGAAATTGACAAAATATTCCGGTGCTTTATCTTTAATAGCAAAAAAAAAAAAAAAAAAAATTTAACCACAAAATTTGGAGCCATAATTAATGATATGAAGACCAGGAGAAAAGACCCACCATATACCAATTATATATAAGTTAGATCAATTGTCACTGCAAAATCTAAGCTTTGAACATTAGCAGTGTTTTCTCTCTTCATAAGGTGCTCGAGTCCAGTGTCCCACGATACAAGTCTCAAAAACCATAGCTATGAAGGTTGCTGGATCTAGAACTATTGCATTTACCCTTTAGCAACCAAGACAATCAATATGCTCTCATTTAAACATTATATATGTGATGACAGTGTTTATCAATATCAAAATAATAAATTTGTACTGTTCATGCAAAACTGCCAAATACAAATATGTCAGTACTGATATGAAGTTTCTATATAAACACTTCCATGGTCATAACATTGCCAAAACAAATGCATAAAAGCAAAATTTTGAAGGTAAAGAAAATTCAAATAGTATATGTGTGTGTGTGTATATATATATATATATATATTTTTTTTTCACTACTTGGCAAGCACATAACCATCGATCAATGAATCAAACGTACAAGTACCTAGTACGTTATAGGCAAAATAATAGGCTTCGACAAATAGCAAAACCATTGAAACCCACAATTCAAGTTTCCTTTAGTTAAATCCCATAAAAATTGTTAATAACAAACAAGTCGATTTGGTTTCAACAAACATATGACTAGCATATAACACGTATTGCAATTGGTAGCATATATAGAAAATTTAGTCCAAACTTACTGATACCACACACACACAATATGTATATAGTTATCAATTAAAATGACCCTTAGACAATTAAAGAGGGATCTATAACTATATTGATGTTTACAATATCAAAATGGAGATTCTTTAGCAATTTCCATATATATATATATATATATATTAATTATATGCTACCTGCACGTTTCTTAAGAGCCAATAAAACAAAAAATTTTGGACTCCAAATTATCAAGCTAATATACATGCTCACAGAAGTAGTGTGTGCCTTAAACATTTATTATAATGATGAATCCATGATATTCAATAAATAAAATTAGTATAATCCCAGGACATATGTATACAAAGACACAAAGTGTAAAATACTAATAGAAAACCCAGCCTGTGAAACTTCACAATCATTGCATGTATTTTATAGTAACACAAGCATCATCATCATTATTATTATTATTATTATTATTATTATTTAGTAATAATGCAAGTTTATGATTTTATGTGCTCGTATAAATGGTAACAGAAGAGTGCAAGAAAGATAACATGAAGCTTAATTGTGTTACCGGACTGCAATTTGGTTCAATCATACTTCCTCCATAGTGGTGCAAACACTTCGCTGAAGTTGCATCCTTAATTGATCAAAGTACACTATTAGATTATATCAACTCAATAAGTCTAAAAACCAATCACTGAGAATAACAATTATGCATGCTTATACATCTATATGTACACACACAAATATTGGGGATAGAGAAATTCAAAAAGTGATAGTAATTGAAATTGCTCATCTGAATTGGGATTGATCCACCGGCGGTTCGCCATCACTTAAATACGCAGCAAGGATAATGGCTCATTTTTGTTTATGAGGTGACATCATCGTTTCACTCCTAACTTCTCTTTCCTTTTGGTCTGCCACTCAGAAGTAGAGAGGAGAACGGAATGCCCAGTTGTTATTTTCTTTACCTCTATTATCGCCCTATTATACTCTTAATGAATCGGTAGCTTCCAACTTTTCAACTCCTTGGTTCCTTGTTCCAACACCAAAAGAAAACAAAAGATTTCTGAATTAGACTATTAATAAAAGATCTATAATTTTGTGAAGTTGGCTCTGATACCAACTGTTAGATTAAATATAAATATAAGATAACTTCACAAGATAATATAGATACAATTATATGAACATAAAATAAAGAATTATAATTTGATAAATGGATCATGAACCATAACCTGAATGGTCACTCAATCCAAGCCTAAGTCTTCTGCGCTTCTCTCATGTGATATTCTCTTATGGGGCAAGAAAAACTATATTACCGATGATGAGAGAGTACAGGGACCTAAGCCTTATATAGAGGCTTGGATATTCAGTATCCTCCCATAAAAGAAACAGAATCATATTCCAATTAAACCTCTATTAATACATATCTATTTTGACAGACTAACTTAATAGCCAAGTCATATTAGATTTCCTACACTTTATTTATTCAGAATCCACATAAATAAAGTCTCTAGGAGTTAGATTCTCAATGATTCTCTAATTGCTTATTCTGCAAATAATAACAAGTTGTTGTGCTGAACGTGAACTTAAGATATTGTCCAAACATTCTTACAAAACATCAAAGCAATCCACAATGTATGATGGAGGTTAAGCTAGATAGGTCATTATCTTATGACACATCATTAGTGGACCAAACACCAAAAGTAATTTACATGCAAGTCCATCTCATGCCTCACACATGCCTGTTAGCTAATGATATGCTTACCAATTGAAGCACGTCCCTTCTACGTCAAGCTTACAAGAGTTAGAATCGATTCATGTTTCACAAATAACTCTTTACCAACTCATTGTTTGCATTCAAAGTAAACTCATCGCATATATGATATGTTACTCATATAAAACCAAACTTCTGCATTACTATACTAATCACCCATCAATAACGAAGCCGCCATTTTAGGAAAAGGAAAAAAATGGATCATGCATGTTCAATAAACTCTCTTTGAATTTCAATACTCTTACTAATTTACATGATGAACCACTAGGATTCAAATGAACATCAATGATGAATTGGGAATTTACATGATGCTTGATGAACCAATATGATTCAAAAGAACATCAATAATCAATTGGGATTCGAGCTTCAGTAAATGTTCTTTTACAAACTGAGCTTCGATTTTCAATTGGCCGAATATCATCTTCCCTGACCTTACATCTGTGCCTGCAACAACCAACTATTCTTGAGCTGCGACTGGGCCGTCTCCCTAAAACTCTTGACTCGGACCAAACAGAAATGAGTGCAGCCCATCCCCACCCCCAGCCCATAACCCGACCCGACATTAACTCTACTCGTCTTCAACAAATAACAAGCTGGCCCACTCTCCTCCCCCTTCCCCTGCACCACCAGCCCCCACGCTCGCGTTATCCCATCGATGACGGAATCTTCTGTGCCGTCAACTTCGCCGTCGTCCATCAGCTCCTCCACGAATATAACGCCTTCCGGCAACGGCGCCTCTCCGGCCTCCCACTTCCCCTTCAGCGCGTCCCAATTCTCCTCCTCCACTTTCTTCTCCGTCTCCATCCTCCGCTTCTCTTTCCCATCGTACACGTGGACCAGCAGCGGCGCCTCCCTTAGGTTCTTGACGATCTCCGTCACCGAATCCCTCATCCACTCGTCCACCTTCTCGCTCCCGCTCCTTTCCCGCCCCACGCTCCTCTTCGTTTCCGCCACCGCCACACTAGACGAATTTACGATTGTGCCCCTGCCGCGATTCCTCGGAGCCGGCATCGCGACGGAACAAGAACACCGCCGAGCGTAGTCAGAAGAACTGCACAGATTATTCTGATCTTGACGACCGACATATCGGGTGCCTCCGCAGTGAATGCCCAGCGACGACGCCATCCAATATTCGCCGGCCGAAACGACGACGTTTGGGGCTTTTTCAGGTTTCCGAGGACCTGGAGCAGGTAGATAGAGAGTCAGGTGTGGGATGTGATGATCTTAATTAGGAATCCAAATGTGAATGAGATTTGGAATTTTAATAGCAGCATTTGCCGTTTTGGAGTTTCAATTATTTCCGAATACCGTTTGGAAGTGGCAGTCTCTGTTTTTAAGCTTTGCCTTGCTGAGGGGGGCACGAGCTTGGTTGCTTCGAGCACGAGCCTCACACGAAACGCGCGTTTTGAATTCTTCTCAATGTTTGAATCGGGGTCGTTGATGGAGTCAGATCGAGGGTGTTGTGTTTTTTAAAGGCGGTTGACTACATGTTTTTATTGCGGATTGTGTGGAGGGTGGGTCTGAATTGGCGACGTACGGGACCTGGCGCGTGTTGACACGCGGAAAGTGCATGGAGTTCCCGGGTTGACGCAAGCGGGGCACAAGCTTGGCGGGAAGGGGAGCCAATCAAGCCAGCGATATTTGCCACGTAGGATGTTTCTGTTTTCCGTTGGAAGTCCACGTGTCACATGCTTGATGGCCAGGTGGATTTGGTTGGGGAAGAATGGGGAATGCGTGGCGGTACCGAAACGGCAAAGAATTTATGCGTTTCAAGAGTAGACACCACACCACCTGAGGGTTTCAGACTTTCAGTCAGTGTAACACCAACCTCTCACCTGATGAGCAATGCGTGCCCGTTTCAATGGCCTTAAACATAAGTTTTGATAAAACGTTGATGATGACCTTTTTCTTGTTTTTCTTCAACTACAAAACGAAATTTACGACTATCACAGATCATGTTAAACACGAGTATGTACATAATATATAATTCATTATAACATTTTGTGTACGTATGAATTTTATTTATTTTAATTTTAATGATTTAATTTGAAGAGTGTAACAATACTCATCATTTTTTTTTTTTTTTTTTTTAAGTGTACTCATTATTTGTTAGCTCACGAGAATTCATTCCTCATTTATTGATTATTGATAACTGTATATAGGCAGGAAATCCTCTGTCCCCAAATGAGATGGGGATAGGTGTCCCTCTTCACTGATTGGTTGATATAGATTAAAAAATTATTATCTTAAACTTTTGTTTAATTTTTTAATCTTTATATTCATTTTTTAATCCTTGTTAACCAATCAGAATGAAGGGACAGGGTGGGGATAGGGAAATGGGGACAGAAGATTTCGGTCCCTGTATATAATACCAAATATCCCGCGCTAGCTATGAAACTACGTACATATAAAAAGCACTCGGATAGTCTTGTGGTACATAAAATATGGTGATCGATGGCTTTCTCTTGCATGTGGTTCATATGGTCCGGTACTATTATATATCGTTCCTTTGGTGAAGTTTGACCGGAAGTCCCATGGCTGGATAAGGCAAGGGTTCACGTCTTAAAGGCTCGTCCTTGATCATCTGCGTCCATGAGTACTTTGTTAACAAATGATGAATCGTTAACAGCACTTCAATCCTTGCAAATTCTGCCCCAGGACAAATTCGCGGGCCTGCTCCGAATGCAATGTATGTGTACGGAGGAAATGATTTCGTTGAGTTCTCGAATCGCGATGGATCAAACCTGTTTGGATCTTCAAATATGTTGCTGTCCATGTGTGTACCAGATGCCACCCAGAAAACCTGCAAATGATTGTAGTTAACGTACATTCTGTTTGTAACTTTGGTTTTAAACCCTAAATTAATCTTGCATTGAACTAGCTTCACTTAATTATAACATTGTATCCGAGCCAAGTTCCATGCTCGATCAAGTTCAATTCAAAATACGTACTAAGTTTGAAGCTGGCTAGCTAGGCTAGGGTTAGATTTAGAGTTAGGGTAACATGCATGCACCTTCCATCCCTTGGGGATATCATAGCCATCGAAGTTAGTATCTCTCCATGCACATTTGAAGTTACCAAAAGCGGGGGGAGTCATCCTCATGAGCTCTTGGGCCACTCTCCATGTGTGCTTCATCATTTGGATTTCATTCCATGTAATGACCTTTCTTTCACTTCCTTCAACAGCTTTAACTACTTCTTTTTGCTCTGCATGTCCTCGTATATACAGTAAGTTGTGTTGAACGTACATCAAACAAAGTGATCGACATGGATATGGTAAATTATAGTAATTACAATTTCATTGGTTACCTTGAAGGACCTCACTGAAAATCTTGGAATCTGTAGAAAGATGCCTTAAAAGGAGGCTCAGGAGAATTGAGGTGGTGTCATGGCTAGCAACTATCACAGTGATGAGATTATCAACAATCTCTTGCTCTTGCAGAGGCTTACCAACTTCATCTATCAGAAGAAGCAGGGCTGAGATGATGTCATTGTTCTGGGGGGTCATTTTTGTTGCCTTATTCTTCTTTTCCTTGATGAGCTTGGTGAGGAGCTTGGCTATCCTGCCACGTGCTTGCACTGCTTTGTAAAATTGAGTGCCTAGAAGGTTTAATGGAATTGCCCACAGACCCTTGATGGCAATAGTAAAGTCTTCAAACAATGTATCTTGGTCTTTGCCTTCTGGCAGTCCAAAAAACAAACTGCAAGTAACCTTGAATGTTAATCTCTTCACCAAAGGCACTAATTGTACTACATCCTTGCCATCGAGTTCCTGCAATCGAAATAGATATTAGCTAGGGTTATGTGGCTCGATGCAATATCATCATATATATTTTTTTTGGCTGAAAGATGATCGAGTGAAAGAGAGGAGTAACCTCTTTTGAATAAACAACAATATTCAATATATATATATGTGTGTGTGTGTGTGTGAGAGCCGATACTACATACTACAATATTTTTTTTCTTTTGAGATAAAACCCTACACCCCATATCTGATGAGTTCATTAGAGATACCTTGCCTAACAAGACAGGTTAGAACATGTATAATTTGACGAAATTAAACCATTACCTTGAAAATTTGGTCTTTGACTAACAAATCGATTTCGCCTACAATTCTTTGAATGTTTTCTGGCTTTAGGAAGTTGGTTATGGCACTCCTCACAAGCTTGTGCCTAAACCCAGAAATCTCAAATATGCTGTGCTTTCCGAGAATTCTGGCTACAGTTGCTACTTGGTTGCCTCCAATACCAGTGTCACCTCCACCAAACACAAACCGGTTTCCAGCTTGGCCAGTTATAACCACCGTTTTAGATCCCATGAGCGAGGTCTTGAAGACTGGTCCATACTTGAGGATACGGGACCGGATCCACTCATCGGATCCGTCCTGTATTTGTGCTCGGATGAAGCTTATGGACTCTCCAATTAACGGAATACCAAATGACCCTGGTGGAAGTTTCTTCCCTAGTGATGTTTTAAACTTGATAAAATACCCAGAAAAAAGTGATATGAGGGTCAAAACTAGTATCATCAACGAGAGATCTTCCATCTTAATTTACAAATGTGATAAAGTTTGAAGAAAATGGTACGTGACATAATGGATTATATAGGGGTCTAAATGACGCAAGACCAAATGAGTTAACCTTATCATAAGATGTTGAATTTCGAGTAAGCACAAAAGTATAGGTTAAGATCTAAGAAGGCAGTCCAAACCTAAAACTAATTAAAAGAGGACCGACGTCTTTGTACTTTTGGTATGTTAAATATGAGTAAAGTTGCAATAGGTGCTTTGCTTTGGCCAGAGGTACCTATGCAATTGAGGCGACACTCATTTTTATCACCGTTCTTGTCCTCGTTGTTTGTTTGCCACAGATAATGGTCAACAGAGTGACACCATGGTCTACTGATGACAGTACGTTCGTAGCTACTTTGTTTATATCACAATTAGATGCCAGCTACCTGCTTTTACATAGTTTTACTATGTAGAGGAATGAAGCAATGGAATGCGAATTGTACGTTATTTCTAGATTCAATAAATATAATGGAATAGCAAGTACTCGCACGTATCAACGAGCATGAGTTGTGCAGAAACAAGGAGACTTCACAATTCACATGACAGTTTATAAAGTTTAGACCTCTCTATCTACTATTGGTTGGTCTTACGTTTAGATGCTTCAATTTACACTCGGAGAATGTTAAAAAAAAAAAAGAACAAACAGTTGAAACGTCTAATGTAGCCTAGTGTGAAGCAGATTGATCCGAAAATTTAAATAATAAATAATCCATATAACAAAACTACTGCAGCACATATGCAATGCATTGATTTTTTTATTTTTTATTTATTTTTTAATAAATTGCTAGTGCGTCTTACCTCAAACCTTGATTAATGAAACTGTCGAATATAAGAGGGGACATTATTAATTCATCTGCCCATTACTATATTGCATAAGAAGAACTACCCGCAGGTAGGCCTGGCAACTGGACGGTCACGGGCGGGTTACGGGCGGGCTTAACAGGTTGACGGTCTTAACGGGTTTAACCCGTTAAGATAACGGGTTGAGCCCAACGGGTTCGCGGGTTACCTGTTGGAACCCGTTAAGACCGCTAAGTTTTTTTTTTTTTTTTTTAAATATATATATATTTTCCAACCCATTACCCATTGAAACTCTTTTTTTAAAATTTTTTTTTCACTTTCTAGATATTATAATATCAATGTAAGCTACTTAGTTAATTAGGAATTCATCAAGTTGCTGAGATTGGCAAAGCAAGCTTATAACCCAAGTTGGGGCAGCAAGGTAATTGTCAAAAATTTCCCATCAAGTTATTAATCAAATGACCGTAAACACAAACTGAAAGAGTTATTCATCAAGTTCAAACACTAGATTAGTAGCAGAAAGACTACTATGCTTCAACACTTCCAAGTACAAAGTCCAAGTTTTTGATTTCAGATACCCTTTACCAACTATAAATGAATATATTAACAAAGGAAGAGCAAAGCCCTATATGTACAATGTACACAATGGTCATCAGACCAACCAAGGACACACCCCAAACAGAAATATTAGCCAAGAGAGACGATTCCAATTAGTCACAAGAAAGAAATTGCAGCAGACTTTAAAACCAATACAGCTTAGAGGGACAAGAATTAATAGTATGAGGGAAATAAACAGATACTTTGTCTAAAGTCGACAGCTTCCCTTTGATTATCATCCCCAATATGAAGATCATGCCGTTGGTGTTTTGGCTAAACCAACGTAGAGAACTCCAAGAACTTTTGGTTGATAAGTGCAGTAGACATCTCAAACAACTCATCAGAATTTTACTGAGGCCAACATCCATTCGGATCAATCACAATGAAAAACACCAAAGGATCTTTCCTTAAAACCTGACTGACTGACTGTTTCTGCACTGCAACTCAAAGACAAGGGAAAGCAAGGAATAATTTTTCCTTAAAACCTGACTTACTGATTGTTTCTGCCTGATCCACTCATGCCACACAAATGCTTTCCCCCATTTCCAAGTATGTGAAGAAAGCATAGCCTCAAGGAATAACGAAGTTTAAGAATCTTTATCCAATTCAAAGGCCAAGTATCAACTTCACAGTGAGCAGTTACAAAAAAAAAGTAAATTCTTTAGGTAAAGAGAAACAAAACCCAGAAACAGAACATTTTTAGCTTCAATCCTTCTCCGTTGTCTTCCTCTACTGGTTCTACGTTTTTTCATGAACAACTGACCTCAAAACCAAAACCTTAATATATAAACTAGCTTTGCATCACATTTGCTAAACAACAGCTAAACTCCAATTCTAACAATTCCATGAGCTTCCTAGAAACAGAAGCCCATAAAGAAGTGCAGAATCAAACCATCTCCACAGATTATCTAGCTCCTTTGCCCCTTCATATTCTCAGAAAAATCCATATATATACAAATCCATATATATTGCACATCAGAAAAATAAAAAAACCCAGATCCAAATACAAACACCAATTCGCAAATCCCAGAAAATACAAACACCCACTAGTTCGCAAATCCCAGAAAACAAACAATACAGAGATCGATAGAAAGAAAGCTAAGAAAACATAAATGAAACAGAACAATCATGACTCACCATGGAGCCCGTCGGCGAGAACAGAACAAGCTGAAAATGCAGAGTTGCGAGAAGTGAAAGAAGAGAAATGGGTAGACTGTAGAGGGTTCCGTCGGCGAACTCTTTGGCAGCGGCGGCCGGCGGCGTAGAGATGGGTAGACTGTAGAGGCCTAGAGGGTTCGAGCAGCTAAAATGGAGAAGAGGAGAGTGTCAGCGAGAGAAGTGAGGGTTAGACTGTTAGAGTGCTAGACTGTGTTTTTTTTTTTTTCTTTCTAATTGGGCTCCATGGGTTCCGTCGTGCAAACCGTTTCCGCCCGTTAACTAACGGGTTGTTAACGGGTTGGCAGCTCATTAACACGTTAAGTTATTGGGCGGAAATAAATGAGTTTTTAGCTGGCGGTTAATGGGCGGTTAACGGGTCATGGGCTGAATTGTCAGGCCTACCCGCAGACAAGTCGACCACTATAAATGGTGATACTGAATCATAATAGTAAATGCAATCTCGTAAAAGGCCCGAAAAGTTTCGAGTAGATTCAGAGAAGCAGTAGTCATTGTTGCAAATGTGTATAAATATAATTCCCACATTGGAAAAATATAACTTTACTTATGAGTTTATAAGGGTTTGAGTCACTTCATCCATTGCCAATTGGTTTTGAATGTGAACCTCATATCATGATATCAGAGCTGGTTACCCACCTGTTTGGTTTCAGGGATGGCTACACATGCTCACCGTCACCCGATATAACTTGTCCACGTGTATGACTTGAGAAATCGCCACACGTGTAAAGGCAGGGATGGCCACACGTGCTCACCGTCACCCGATATAACTTGTCCACGTGTATGACTTGAGAAATCGCCACACGTGTAAAGGCATGTTGAGAATGTATATAAACCCCACCACTTACTAGGGACGCAATAGTTACCGGCTTCATTGAAGAAGAAGAATCGAACACTAAAGCTCTCCCATTCTCGACGACATAAGCTGCCACTTTATTATGATCTTCTCTGATAAAGCATATATGTGATCACTATGATCACTCCAATAGTACCGTGATCTATTAGCCATAACTGCTGGAATCTAGACCAAAAGTTTTAGGGGATTGGGTTAGAGCAGAAAATATAGATCAATCTTAAAAGAACACAATCCCTAAAGTCAATAGAACTACATAACATACATTGGAAAAACAAATAATCTATTTCTTATACTATAAAGAAACTAAGGGCTAGTTTGGAATTGTTGTGACTTTTAAAAAAAACTGTTGCTACTGTGTTGTGAGAATAATTAACTGTGAATTAAAACAGTTTCGTGTTTGGTAAATAATATTTTTAAAAGTGTTGTCAGTACATAAAACAACTTCAGAGTGTGTTTTGATCCACAACAGCTTCTAAAATCAACTTTTGGGCTGCTTTTAAATTCTGTTGCTAGTGACCTATAATTTTTAATTAAAGCTGCTTTTTATTTATGGGTGCTAAAATTTGCACACCTCCTTTTACATTCTACACACCCATTTTGCTGCTTTTACCAAATCACCCCTACACAGCGACAACTAAAACACACACACTCTCTCTCCCCCTCCCTCCCTCCCCCTCCCTCCAGATTCCCACTTGGGAAACCCACACTTTAAGCTTTGTACTTGAATTTTCATCATCAAAACGAATGGTGAAGGCCAAATGACGGCAACCTCCCTCTCCGGTCAATTGAGATTACCGCCAATATTTTTAAGGTGAGAGAAGATTTGGTAGATGGGTTTTTGGTGGATAAGTTCCTAGATAAGACGGGGATGAAGGGCACTAGGTAATGGACTGAAGGAGGAGAGGGACTTGAGTGGATTGAAGGACGAGAACCGAGCCACCAAGCAAATTGATAAACAATGTAATGTCCTTTTTGGGGTCTTCAGCATCCAGAAATAGTAGTTGGCTTATTATCAAATCTGCCTCATATCATCCACCTGCCCATCATCAAAACTCAATGAAACAAAACCCATAAATTCCATCTTCTAACAATTCAATTCAGCTTCCAACAAACACGAGAGTACAAAAATTCACAACATTGTCCAAAACCCATTTCAATAATTCAAATGAAAATGAAACCTGAGAACCCAAGAAGATGATTCTCTGACGGAGGAGCATGTTGGTGGTATCGAGCTCTTCGAATCTGGGGACGCGTGGAGCTGAAGTAGTAGTAGTAGCGACGAACTGAAAATCCCAATTGCTGGACAAGGTGGGTCTTGTAGGTGACGAGGCTTTAACCAGACCGACGCCCTTCCTCCTTGTTGTTGTGCTGCAATCAATGATACTAGAAGCGCTAGTGCTATTAAGACCATTGCTTTTGACAATGGCCGGGTGGGAGTTGAAGCTGAGGCTGCGTATGTCATCATCCTCCCTTTTTTCTTTTATCTGGGTTTGTCTCTCAAATTGGGAAGGAAGGAGAAATAGGGTGGTTGCCGTCATTTGTTGCTTTGATTGCACAAATGGGGTTTTGTGGATGGAGAGAGAGAGAGAGAGAGAGAGGGGAGAATGGGGTTATGTGGATGGAGGGAGATAGAGAGAGAGAGAATGGTAGTTTTGGAAAATAAACATTGTGAATCGATAAGAAATATTAAAAAAAAAAAGACAAAAGATGTGTAGAATGTAAAAAAGGGTGTGCAAATTTCAGCCTCTTTATCTATTTACCAAATAAAATAAAATCTAAAATTTTAAAGAAAAACTGATTTTTTTTTAAAGAAAAACAATCTCAAATGGGGCCTAAATAAATATAAAAGTGACACACATAAATTGAGAAAATGACCAGGATCTTGATTTCAGTTTAAAAGTGATTTTTTTTTTCCTGTTAAAATAACAAATTTATCCTAACACCTAACTTACGAATAAAATTTCTTTATAAAAAATAATATTTAAACCAACATAGACAAGAAGACATTAAATTTTAAAACCATGATCAAGAACACCACCACCTCTGCGCAATACAAATTATATTTTCTAGTTGTATAAATGTTTGGCCAGAATTGATTAATCAAATCAAAGTATAAACAAAAGAAATGGGACTTCCCTTGAATCCAATTACGTACAGCAGCCAAGGGAAAGGGTAGGTAGAAGGAGTGGTGGTTACAAGCTTAGTTCGATGACCACGTGGGTGGTTGAAGGCCTTTTGAATATATAATTTTACTTTACGGCCAAAATACAAACAAAAGTGGAATTTTCATAAATGCCCCTAACCTGCACAATAGATAATAGGGTTAACTGGTTAAGTAACTTTTCTTGAAATGTTGAAGTTAAAACCGACATTTTGGATACTAATTGTTTAACAAAAATTTGTAAAAACTAAGAAAGTGGCAATCTTTGTGCCTTCGCAAACAAATAAATTCTTAACCACTGCAAGTGGCCTAGTGGTTATTGCCTAGTTGAGTGTGCTCTCCAATCTAGGTTTGAACCCCGAAGCTGTCAAAGTGGCTAGGCATTGTGCTACAATGCACAGTTGGAGCATTTCACATGCGCCGAAGGGGTTTATCTTGGACCTAGGAAGCTTTTAGGTTCCACTTGACAAAGTAAAAAAAAAAAAAAACAAATAAATTCTTGACGTGTGAGTGTATCGGAAATCAATATCAAAATTAATTATTTTTCTCATAAAATCAAGATTCATAACGTTTGACCGTTTGAATTTATAGCTTATTTCGTATTCGCTATGATTAACCTGAGGTGATTATGAGGACAATAAATTGTTGGTAGTTACACATATTGGATTGTAATAAACATTTGGGGATCTTATTGGAATTTTCCCATATTGAGTTGGGGAAGGTGAGATGGTCACAAGCTTGGCAACCTCCACAACCTACCACTTAGGCCAAGACTGGAAGACCTAGATGAGTGTCAGCTGAAGTAACACCCCGCAAGATATTATATAGAGGCTTAAGTGTCACCTCTACCCTCATTATTCTTCCAGACAACTACTTCAATCTCACCATTTCTAAATTGCTAATAGGATCCTCGATCAAAAACACAGCTAGTAAGAACTCCCTTCCTCGATCGATCTTAAACATAATGTTCATCTTGTTCAGTTTTTGTTTTGATTTGTACCAAAACTAATTTTTTTTTTTTTCCCTTTCTGTTGATGCATTACAGTGGGTGCAGTGAGTGCAGAAGTAGTGTTGGTGGATGAAATCCCTTTTCCTTCAGTGATCACAACCTCCAAGCCATTAGCTCTTCTGGGTCATGGTAAGGTCTTTGTTCCTGCGTTTAATTTTATCAAAGAGAAAATGAAAAGTTACTGATGGGTAAATTGGGTTTTTACAGGGATCACAGACATTGAGATACACTTTCTGCAAATCAAGTTCACAGCAATTGGGGTTTACTTGGACCCTGAGATTGTTGGACATCTGCAGAAATGGAAGACCAAGAAAGGAACTGAGCTTGCAGAAGATGATGACTTCTTTGATGCTCTTATTTCTGGTAAAGTTAGAATATCATATATCGATGATCAATCTGAATTATTTGAAGAATACCCTTTTGAACAAATTATGTACCTATATATGCAGCTCCTGTTGAGAAATTTCTAAGAGTTGTGGTGATCAAGGAGATCAAAGGGTCTCAATATGGGGTGCAGCTTGAGAGTTCAGTGAGGGATAGGTTGGCAGCTGATGACAAATATGAGGAAGAGGAGGAGGAAGCCTTGGAGAAGATTGTTGAGTTCTTCCAATCAAAATATTTTAAGAAGGATTCCATCATCACATTTCATTTTCCAGCTACTTCCCCTACAGCTGAGGTAAGAATGATCAAACGGTAGGAAGTAGCTAGGTAATTAGTAGGATCACTCCTTTGTTAAAGAAAATGATATTATTTATAAGAGGAAGTTTAATAGGACTATTGATCATATTACTTTGTTAAACAATTATCTGGTCTAGATTCACGATCTATCACTATATAACACGTGACCGTATTTGAATGTTATGTTATGAAATGATCGTTTTGGGCAAGTGATTATGTTGGATTGTTAAAATATGTGGTCAAGATTCACGGTCTAAGTCTTTCACAAATAACATGTTGCGATATTTTACAAGGCAAATGATTAACACTCTGAGACCGTGTGTGTGCAGATTGTGTTTACTGCTGAAGGGAAGGAGGAGTCGAAGATCAAAGTGGAAAATGCCAATGTTGTCGAGACGATCCAGAAATGGTATTTGGGTGGAACAAAAGGAGTTTCTCCTTCAACCATATCTTCCTTGGCTAACACACTCTCTGCTGAATTGACCAAGTGAACCGTCACTTGGCCATTGTTGTGTGGTTGTAATGGTTTTAATTTTAGCGGGTTGGTACTGGTTTTGCTTATTGTGCTACCTGTTCTATGTAATAAATTGGTCCTGATATGAATGTAGAGCCGTTGGAGTGCCATTTCTTTTGACTGTTGAAGGTGAATGGTTAGGAGAGTTACACTTGCATGAAGTTCATCCAAAAATCTCTGTTCAAACTGCTTCATTTTTCAGAGATCATCAGAAGGAGGCAGTAGCCATTGATGTGTTCTCCCTATTAAGGCTTTCATTCTTTTCAAGCCTCATTCTAATCTTGGAGCCTGAATGGTAAAGTTAAGTTTGGATATGTGCAAATGGTAGGTTGGATTGGACCGAAGCCTGTCTTAGAAATGTGACTCAATTTGACCATTCCAACAAGGTTGCAACTTGGGTTGGGCCAACCCACATTAGCCCAATCTAATCTAATTTTAAGCCCAAATTGGCCCAAAATGAATCCAAACATAAGTAACAACCCGAATGGAAAGTGCTCAAAACTTAACTTCGGTTGTTAAAAAATGCTCAACTGACCGTCAGCCCTATACCGAAAACATATGCTTAACTTTCTCATCCATCGACCGTAATATATTTATCGAGATATTTTCTAATGTAACTGTTAAATTACAAAGTAACGTATATTTGTCATATTTAGTTTTGCATTCGAATATTATTTCTCGAGTTAACCACTTCAACATCACCATGTGGTTTGATGATCCGTAACTAAAGTTCATCTAGTTTCGCACTCATTTTCTCGCTACCCTATTCGTACAATCAAGTACTGTTACAATATAGAATATAGATATAGCTAGTAGTGGCACATAACATGGTACTGTAATGCATGTTTTCAGTGGACAAATTGTGGAATGATTCTACCGAAAGAAATTGTAGAACATGACTGCGTGACTACCTAGCTCCCACAAGAGATCGAACCAGAACATTGTACCACAAGTTTCTCTATAAAAATGTATTTGCCGCAATCTTTGGAATCCAAGAAAAATCTAAAAGAAAGTTACAGATCAATCAGGTTTAAAAGAAACCCGTCTCTTTGTAGACCAACTGATATATTATGCTTAATATAATGTCATCATCACACCAGCTCATTACTTGGAAAACATGGTTTGAGGTAGTGATGCAGGAATCAAAAATTTTATTTTGTGGACCAGAAAAAGGTAGTGGAGGTGAAGAATGGAAGGGAAAAAGAGTTTTGAGATTCCATTCTTTTCAGCACACAGTGTGATACTTCCTGACCAGGTGCTGCTTTTCAATATGCTTGTGGCAGTAGATATAATTGCCCATCAAATCAAACAGGGCAAAATAGGAAGGTGCTTTGGATGATAAACTTGAACTTTTTTTTTTGTTTGGTCTGAATGATAAACTTGTACTTGTACAAAACTCTTTGTTTATACTTCACATTGCTGCAATGAAAACAGAACGGGAAAATCACTTGTCCAGTGGAAATTGTACATAACTTGATCTTGAATTGGGATTGAAAATATTTCATGGGACTTCCTCAAAACATAAAAAGTATTATATTATCAACCGGTGAATGAATGAGACATGTTTGACAAATAAGACCTAAGCACGAGTAAGGACTTCAGTAAGGATACTGTAATATCACTAATATGTTTGATGAATTGCTATAAGAGCAAGTTCACCCGTTGGGTCACCAGGTCACCCACTATTAATTATTTTTTAGTGTTAATTTCATCATCTGGGTCACAAGCACAGTGTATTTCGTACCCTGGGTCACCATGGTGACCTGCACAGTATATTTTGTGCCCTAGGTCACGAGCACAGTGTATTTCGTGACCTAGAGAATGAAAATATACACTAAAAAGTAGTGAATAGTAGGTGACCCGGTGACCCAACGGGTGAACTTGCTCTAAAGAGATAACTTTATAAAGAAAAAAACTGAAATTATGGTCTCATGAAGAAAAATTCTTAAATCTGCCGCTCATATTATATTTATAACATGTACTCGAGTTTTGAAGTATGTGTATATGGAAGTCTAACAAGGATGTGTTAATGTAATTCTTCTGAACTCCAAGAGTGCAAGAGATTCCTTTACACCCTAAATATGGAGATTAGAGGGTTGAAGTTTACACTTGAAAACTTTATCCAATTGGTATTCCCTGGCTTGGAAAAGGGATTTTCACTTTCAAGTTAAATACCACCTCTAGAGCAACATAGAGCAGATAACATTATCCATCATATATATTGCAATTTCGGCAAAAAAGAAAAAAAAAGCAGATAACAAACATTTGTCAACCTCAAAAACCTCATTAGGCATTTGCTTATAGCACTTCAGATAGATCGATCTCTTACCATAACTAATATAATAAACTAAAAACAACAAGCTAGCTACATTTAACCAAAACAAAAGATAGTCACAATTCTATTTTGCCTAATGTCCAAGCACTATGATCAATTAGCCTCATCACCAGCAACAGCAACCACCACATCATTCTGTCCTTCTGAAGAATCTGAACCTTGTGGTTGTGGTTCCAGCAATGACTGCCTGCAAGTTGGGCAAGAAGAATGTGACAAGAACCATGTATCTATGCACCTCACATGGAACCCATGGTTGCACTTTGGCAAAACCCTAACTTTCTGCCCATCTGAAAATTCCCCAAGGCAAATTGGGCAGTCAGTGGCACTAGGAATGTTAAGCACCCCAGTCCCATATGACACAATGGGTATCTGCCTCAATGTGCTCTTCTTAAGCCCTGTGGCTGCTAACCTTGCTGCAGCCTCATCTGGGGTCTCAAAAGAAAACCTCCTGCTGCATCTGAGGGCACACCTCACTATTGAGTTTAGACCTAATGCACATATCAGGGCACAGAGAAGAGCTGCTAGGATGATCACCATGTTGGTGTCGAAATTCGCTTCGTTCGAGTATGGTCCATTATGTGTTCTGCTCTCATTGGCAGGCTGGCCTGGGTCGAGGAGGAGGCGGTGTGGACGGTGGTGATGAAGAACAGTGCTTACCATTGAGAGTGGTATGATGAAGAAGAAAATTTTGAGTAAGTAGTCTCAAAACTTCGTACCTTTTCTTTTTTTGTTGAGCTTATGCAAAATGGCTTGGATTTGGGCTTCTCCATGGTTCTTTGGCACAGAATCGAACCACGAAGGAGATTGAGAGAAGGGAATTCATCTCCCCCATGTACAAAGCTACACAGCTCTCTCTTTTTTGATCCACTTCTAGCTCCTTTTTGATGCTCAAGGCTGGAATAGCAGAAAAGAGTGAGGATTTAAAGTCTGATATGGGCCTTTAATATGACTTTGAAAAGAGCATAATTTGGTGGTAAGGTAAAGGGCGATGAATAGTACTATTCATAAAAGACTGTAAAGGTTGAAACTTGAAGGGTAATCAACTAATTGATCACCTTAGTTTATACTGCAAATCTTCAAGACTCCACCTTTATAACACAGACTTGTAAGAAAGAAGAGGGAAGAAGATAAAGTGATGCAGAGAGAGGCTAGGAGGGTGATTGCCTTGATATATCATAGTTTTTGTGGATTGTGAGAGGGTTATATATGGACAAATATTACAGTGAAAGTCTTGTAGTATCTGGATTGTGGCTAATGGGCATTTGAGTTCGAGATAGGATACCAAATGAGATTAAGATGGGTGTCTTTTCATTATGGTGTCCATTATTGTTGAGATGTTATACACCGAAGAGTCTTGGGTGAACCAAGGTCCACATGCACCATGAGTTAATTCTCGATACTATTCACTCATGGTGCATGTGGATCTTGGTCCATACTAAAATTTTCAGTTACCCACATACAGGATTAAAGGTTAGAATCATATAGGAAAAGAAAAAGGTAGTCATTTGCAAAACCAAAAAATAAAGTGAGTGAAAAGGTTGCCTAAGAATTTTGGATTAAAGTACCTGATCCTAATCTAACCTCAAGTATGAGTTAAGAAGAAAAGGTTATTCCCAGAACAAAGTGCTTGTTCCACTCCTACACTCTTTATCAACATAAGTCAAATCCCAGAACGATCTAATCTTATATTCTTATTACATAATTATTGAGGTAACGCTAATGTCGACAGTTGCTAATCTTGTAATAGTTAAGGTACTATACTACTTCAATAATAGTTCTGGGTTTGGTACTTTGGTCCCTTCGTAGCCGATTAAAAGGACCCATTTGCTAGTTTAGACCAGGATGTTTGCCACAAGCTAAAAACAACCAATCAAGTCACTATATATCAGTATATATCATAGGCTAGAGACATATATGGTTGATGGTGGTTTAGACCATTTATACATTTCAGGTCTAGTTATGTTTGGTTATTTGGTCTAACCCATACAATATCTACCACAGGAGCTTGTGTTGTGGAAAATGGTGATGCTTTCAAAGCACAAAGGAAAAGCAAGCAAAGTTGCTGGGAAGCCTTCTACGTCTGAGGCATCACAAAATAAGCAGTCTTTTGTTGTTGATGGCCTTAAAACCTGTTTATACCTACACTAGCAAGCTAGTTCTCTACATCACCAAGCATAAGTAACACCCACTTTGGGACATCCACGAGACATGGTGAGGCCCAACCGCTACTTGCATCTTGTAGCCCTATGTTCAAGCTACGCTACGGTATCCGGAAGTAGCAAATCCGTCGCCGGGAAGTCACCTTTCCGGCCTTGCCAAGTTGTCTCCACAATATGCTTCTCTAGACTAGAATAGTGGGTTCTTGTCCCACATCTAAGAAAATGTAAAGGAGATGGCTTCCTTCATCTATAAAAGGAATGCCTCCTCCCACAACTCAACACATTCATTACATCTCTTGTAATCTTGTTAGGCCGCAAGGCTCAACACACTAGTGCACATTCAAGTGGACGTAGTCTCCCGCTCATGCGGAGGCGAACCACTATACTTCGCTTGTGTCGCTCTCTCTATCTTTACTTATCGTTAATTAGATCCCCCAACGGATCCAAGCGTTAACATTGGCGCCGTCTGTGGGAAGCCAACACAAAGGCTTCGTCACCTACCACGAACTTTGACCCGAAAGTGTCGAGTCAACACTCGTTCAACATCAAATAAGAACCGGTCAATGCTTGGTCAACGCTGGAGATGGTCGGTCAACGCCCGGCAGAGCCGGTCAAAGCCCGGCGGGGTCGGTCAACGCCAGTCAAGGTTGGTCAACGCCCAACCCATGAAAGTCAACGCTGGCACCACCAAAAAAAAAAGCAAAAAAAAATCTGGGCGGCCAAATTTGCTCTGGACACCCAGAGAACTTCTCTAGGCACCCATGGCCATTCTTCACTCATCATCAGCGGCACCGCCACACTAGTTCAACGGCAACATAAAGCTTGCACCGCCAACTTCTGTCAGCGGCACCGCTGAACGCCCCAACCCCAGTCATGGCACCGCTAAAACACCAGCAGCGCCGAGCTCCTCCGCTGAACTTCGCTACGCTCCGCCGAACTTCTCACCCGCTGAGCTCCGAGTCTTCCGCCGAACTTCGATCCGCCGCTGAGCTAGCATGCTCCGGACTCAACTCCTCCGCTGACCATGCTCCACCGCTGACCATCACTTCCGCCGAACTTAGTCAGCGGCACCGCTAAACTACACGACTCCGCTGAGTCACCGCTGAGCATTACCGCCAACCAAGGCTTCCTCCGCCGAGCCCCGCTCCGCCGAGCTGCTCCACCGCTGAACTCTCCTCCGCTGACCATCTTGACCCACCGTGCAAAACCTCCTCCGCTAGCGGGAAACTTCTCCGCTAGGCTTCGTCAGCCGGAAACAAAGCTCCGCTAGATATCCATCAGCGGCACCGCTAACCTTCACTGCGAGGAGCCACCGCTGGCTAAGGCGCCAAAGCTCCGCTGAACACCAAGTCTGTGCTACCGCTGACTGTACACCGCTAAACTCCACACACCCAGCAGACCTTTTGGCCTGTCCTTCAGTCTCTGCCTTACGCTTCCGCCAAGCATCACCAAACCGCCAGGAATCACCGCCAAGCGGCAACCGCAAATGGCAAGGTCCAATTGACGTGACCGTTCACCTGCACCCGTCAAGACCATCAGCTCATCCATGACTAACTCGAGCTCATTCCCTATCAACCAACGGTCATCCACAACGACCTCCAGGAACATTTCTGGATGTTCCTTCAATTATTGGCATTCATTCAAACACTTGCCTTCAAGCACGGCCTTGGGCTCTAAGCTTTCAGCTTCTACGCTGATCAGAGCTTCAATTAAAGATGAGTTTTTCTCCTTCATGCTTTATATGCTTACTGAGTTCTCTACGAACAAGTGAACATTAATAATCTATCCATGCAATTACGTCTGTGAGATGGCCGCTGCACACACGTATCATGCTTTCTATTACACACTGATACACATGGTTTGTTATGGCATAGTGCAAGGCCACGTATCAGCAATACCACACACCTATTTATCTATCTACATTTCTCTGTCTTACATAACAGCATGATACACAGCTCTAATGCCACCTATCAAATAGCATGATATATTTCATACTTGGCTACGTGTGCACACCTACAACACACAATTTAGTTGCTTTAAAACATATTTTATGCACAGCACAACTAGGACGTATGGTCGGTATTCATCATCATAAATCCAAAGTACTCTTTGGCAGCTCATAAAATTGTGTTTAGCCTCTATATACATACCATCATATTGAAAGTGCATACCTCTTGGGCTACAGCTCATCACTTGTCAACATGACAATGATTATTACTTACCTCCAATATTCAAAAATTGAATCACCATTGTTTCATCATGTGAGCAACTGGGTATTCATGCATGCTTTGACGGAAATGCATTCCATGAATACATGCTTCTTATGTCCATCTAAGTTCAACGTCTCTTGACAACATAGCCGGTGCACGTGTACAGGGTGTAGGTTTGTATCTATCACTTAATGCCATGCATATATACAAAGCCGCAATATTACTATGGTCACCACTGACATTTTCAAACATGTGCACATTACATATCTATTGCACATATTTAATCAAATTTTATTCCTTGATCGGTTCATCATATGAACAAAAGTGCTAATCATTTACCTTATCTTATGTTGACGAGGCACAAGCACCGTTTCAGTCAGCGAAATCATTAGCTTTCTACTATGATGTTTCGTCGGAACAATGGACCGTCACGCTCGGCCACACTCCGCTAGCCTCCAACTCGGCATAAGATAAGTACCTCTATCTTATCTCTTACGCTCTTGCAAATAGAGCCTTTTCCATAACTATACATGTCTCCATGACCCTTAAGCATGCCTACAACATGTTATTAATTAGCAACTTTCCTACAAGTACATGCTACACACATACATGCTTAAATTCACTTTCATGTGACATTCATCTAGAACCTTGTGACATTTATAGCTCAATTAAACATGCTCGGATAAACGCTTGCGAAACCGTTACGACTCGCTTGGGTATCAAAGCATGGCCGCGACTCGCTTGGGCTACGCCCCGCACGCTCATACAGCGCCTACACCCAACTTGCTCGAACACCTAACTCGCTCCACTTATCCAACATGCTTTAGTTACGCTCTCGGTTCACAATGCTTCATACATGTGGTCTAGCCTCCGGGCACCACACTTTTTCACGTTTTCTTACATATGGTCTAGCCTCCGGGCTCCACGAGTCTATGGTCTACGACCTACCGCCATGCGGCAGGGCGACGCCCCATTATCTCATGCACTTCATATATTAGTGCACCTCCGATGTAACTACATATACGAATTTTTGTCGTTTGTGATACAGGATAGCGAGTCCCTTCTTGCTTGCAGAGCTCGGGGACTTGTAGGGGCCGTACGCCTCTCGGATATTACTTATGCTTGATGACTTCATGGTTTGAACTCCCCAACCAAGAAGCTACTCTTACTCGGGGACTTCGGGGACTTGTTTATACCTACACTAGCAAGCTAGTTCTCTACATCACCAAGCATAAGTAACACCCACTTTGGGACATCCACGAGACATGGTGAGGCCCAACCGCTACTTACATCTTGTAGCCCTATGTTCAAGCTACGCTACGGTATCCGGAAGTCGCAAATCCGTCGCCGGGAAGTCACATTTCCGGCCTTGCCAAGTTGTCTCCACAATATGCTTCTCTAGACTAGAATAGTGGGTTCTTGTCCCACATCTAAGAAAATGTAAAGGAGATGGCTTCCTTCATCTATAAAAGGAATGCCTCCTCCCACAACTCAACACATTCATTACATCTCTTGTAATCTTGTTAGGCCGCAAGGCTCAACACACTAGTGCACATTCAAGTGGACGTAGTCTCCCGCTCATGCGGAGGCGAACCACTATACTTCGCTTGTGTCGCTCTCTCTATCTTTACTTATCGTTAATTAGATCCCCCAACGGATCCAAGCGTTAACAAAACCGATTAGAAAGAACTAGTTTTTCTAGTCGGTTTTGTTTTGACAGCGGAACCTCATTCCACTAATGATATATTGCATTGGAGGAAATACCGTATGGGTATGGAGAATGTATCGACATAAAGACAGAGGCTATGGATGACGACATTGCCTTTGTCGAATGGCACAACATCCATTTTTCACCAAAACATCATTCCTCCGCGGAGGACCATCATAAGTTATGACTACGAACCGAACTATCCACAACCTCCTTCCCCTTTTACACGGGAGAAGTTTGGTTCCCCTTGAGTTTCCAAAACGTGCATGGGATGGAGCTATAATTTAACGGCCGAGGCAATCTTCAAGAGGGGGTTTTGCTTTTCTAAATGAGCAGAATTCTACGTGTTTATAGTTTCTATTGCTTTTTGTTACTTAGGTATTTGAACGCACAGCTTCTCCTTCCAAAACTTTATGGCCATGACTGTAGAGCTCTTACGGTGTTAATACTCTTCTTTTCTTTACTAATTGGTGCATGTTTAAATATATTGTAGTTGTGAAGATTTCTAATATTATTAGGGATGTTATCTTCAAGCATATTACAATATGGAGTTTAGGCATCATGTATTCAATGCTTTCACTAATTAATGTTTGAGGGTAGTCGCACACTCGCACTAGCCCTTATTAAAAAAAATACTCTTCTTTTCATAGGATAATTCAATTCCTAATTTGTCCACTACTTACAGCTTTTTCTTCAATCAACAGAAAACAAGTCAAATTTTAGTCAATCTCAAAACTCATTTCCAAACGATTTTTATTTTACAATGAGAATATTGAAATTCCCCCAAAACAATCAGAATGTACTCTAATATTCGATAATAAATTTACAAGTTCGTATACTTATACGCTAAGAGGAAGCGTATAATTTAACCCTGAAAAATGTCATCGTTAGTATACGGTAAATAGAGATTGTTCAAATCCGGAGATTGAGGGTACACCTGTCATTGTAAAACAAATAAAGAATTAAAATAAATACAAAATATAATATTTACAAACATATATACAAATAACGCAAAGGGGGGGTTTAAGAATTATGGTTTCAAAAATTAAACTAAATAAAATAAACAAAATACAAAAACACATGTACAAGAATGAAACGTAAGAAACAAAGATCAAAACCAATTCCATGTAATCAAATTCGATTCAAATCCTGTAATTGATCATCTAAGTCATGAGAAAGAAGTTGATCATGTGAAACATTCGAAGCAAATGATTTCGCATATTTTACTTTCCTTTACTAATTAATCTAAGTGAAAACACCTAGATCAATCCTATTAAACATACAATCAAAGTCTAGAAAGCTAGCTAATCAAGACATGTTCAATGCAAGAAGCATAGAGAAAGGTTATCAACTTAAGTGCACAACTTAATATGAATAAGTTCACCTATTTGCAATCCTCTTGAATTGAATTCGACATTTGTCTAAAGCCTTTACTACTTGTGATTTAGGTTCACAAAACTATTAGGTGAATTGTTTACCTAAATTTAGCACCAATTACATGCAAATCCTATAAGTGTCGACCCATATAAGATAAACATGTAAAAGTTTTCTATCAAACAAATTCAATCGAACAAACTCACATAAGCAACTTAGAATCACAATTATGGAATTCGAAAACTTTATTTAAACATAGAAACTGAGCTTAAACTTTGCCCTAAATGTTATTATTAACTATAAACAAGTTCCTACGAATTCAAACAAGGAAAACCAAAAGGTTACAAGGAAAAAGATCGAATTACACCGTGAGTGGAGATGGAAATGGAGAGCTTGAACGTTGGACTCTTGAATCTTGGAAGCAAGTTTTCAAGGTGGATGATGGAGGCTATGTCTTCACGGCTCCTTCTTCTTCTTCCTCTCCTTGCTTGAAAATGCAGAACTTGCAACTAGAGAATGGAGAGAGGGAGAAAGCTTTCTGACGTTATGGAAGTATTTTCTAAATGAGAGAATGTTGTAAAACGTCAAGCTAGGGAGAGTATATATAGGGGACGTGAACTTGGTCTCCAAGCTTCATGAATCTTCTTTTATTTTCCCAGAGATTTATTTAATAATTCCACATAGCTTCCACCAATCACGTAGTGCCATGTCAGCTCTGTTGTGTCACCCAACCAATCAAAAACCTTCAAAATAAGTCCCTAATATATTGTTGAGGAAATATATGTGGATTTAATCTGATTTTCTTCTTCATTTTAGGCTCAATATCAAGGAATGAACCTAGACAATGAATTTGGACACATTTTGAACATTTTCTCCCTTAAAACTCTCCATGGCCTTATCTTTAACGTCTCCCCTTGATTTTCTCTTGATTTTCATGACAAATGCAGATTTTATTCCTTATTTTCATCCAAAATATATTGAGGGGATTTAGGAACGAATTTGGACTTGTTTTGAGTTTTTTCTTGTTGCACAATCCCTTGAAACTCTCTCTAGAATATTTCCAACGTTTTTCCTTGATTTTTCACATTATCTTTATGATTTCCCATGGCAAAATCAGATTTAATTCGCAAAAATATTTTCCTTACGTCCAACAACCCAAAATCACTTGGGCTTTTACCTTTTTGCCGAAATCCATAATTAATCTAGAAGGTTCTTAGGCCTCCATGTGTCATCTTCAAGTCATGATGTCTCCTAGTGCCTCCAAGAATCTTATTCCAACGCCATTTTTCTTCATTATTTCGACCATACTTCCTGATTGGCTTAGGAGTCTTGCTTTGTGAAAGTTTCCTCTTCTGAACAGGATTTCCTTGTTGGACCAGGAAAACTTCATTTATTCGTTTCAGCTCATTTATGAAGCCCTTGTGCCTTGTCATAGCTCTCTCCAACGTTTCCTATCTTTTCTTTCTCTTTTTGAGCTCATTCAGTTTTGTTTGCTCCATGGACCTGAAAATAGAAACTATTACTAAAAATAGAAATTTTTACTGAAAATATAAACTTTCTAAAAATATAAACTTTCCAAAACAAAAGAGATTTATTTAAGGAAATAACTAAGTAAATATAAGGAAATAACAATCAAAACGTCTCATTAAAATACTCCTATTATCTACAGTATATTACTGTATCGGTACATCAAGTAAATCAGTTCAATACAAAAATAAAACGGCTCCATATTTGCTTGGCCTGATATCGAACTAATCGATTGAAGTTGATCTACATTTTAATGTGCTGAGACTACTGATAAGATAATTGTAAAACTTTTCTCTATTACATGCCGCCCATAAAGGGTTTGGAGTTTTGGACGTAGGCCCATGTCCTTGACCCTCAAGCCCAAACCGTTGGTCAACCAACCCCATACGACGTCGTGGTGTATCCCCACCTCTCGTTTTCGCTCCAAAGGTGTATGTCCCCCCAAGATCACGAGTAAAGGTAACACTCACTCTAAACACCCAAAAGAACCAGAGAGTACGGAGATAGAGAGAGAGAGAGCCCGAAACGCGGAGAGAGCTCCCAGACGTGGACCCCAAGGAAAAAAATGCAAGATCCGGCGAACCCGAAACCGGATCCGAACCCGGCCGTCTCCCAGGACTCTTCCCGCCTCCCTATGACGACGTCGTTTCCGGACCCCACCCCAAGCCTCACCCTCCGCGGCTCCTACCACCGGCGCGCCCAATCGGAGGTCCATTTCCGGATCCCCGACGACCTGGATCTGCTGCAGGACCCCTTCGACGGCCCATCCGCCAGCTTCGAGGAGCTCGGCTCCGAAGACGACCTCTTCTGCACCTACATGGACATTGAGAAGCTCGGATCCAAGCTCGAGGATGGATCCTCCGGCCCCAAACCCGAGAATGCCGCCGGGTCAACGTCGCAGGCGGAGGCCGGCTCCGGCGAGGGGAGCAGCGCCAGGCCGAGGCACAGGCATAGCAGCTCCATGGACGGGTCCTTGGAATCGATAGAGGCTAAGAAGGCCATGGCTCCTGAGAAGCTCGCTGAGCTTTGGGCCGTCGATCCCAAGCGAGCCAAGAGGTATATTGTTTGATAATTGTAGTAGTTTGAATTTAATCTGTGGTTGAAATTTTTCATATATATAAATCAGCTTGGAGCCAAATATTTAAAGAACAGATTTTGGAAACGGTTTGGTTATTCAGTATATATTGCAGGAGATCTCCGATTTCTTGGATGAAGTCTTGTGCATCCTTATATTCTAGCATGACTACTAGTCTAATTAGTACTTTTGTGTTGCTATCTTGTCTTAATCAAGCCATCAGAGTGAAGTTTAGCACTCTCTGACTTAGGTGGAAAAACATTTAATAGCCATGCTTTTTTGTGGTTGAGAAAGTATTATTCTTGGTAGAAGAGATATTATTGTTCACTTTATCAAACCAAGGAACTTAATTTATCAGATTAGAAGTAGATCTGATCAGGGTATCCACAAGAGCTGGCATACAATTCTTAGGTTATTTTTATGTTTTCCATCAAATGGCCAAGAATTTTTTTCAATTATTTAGTGTTTGGTAGGAACATCATCATTTTGTTCCTTTATGTCTTCTAAGGTCTAACTACTTGAACACATAGATATCCCAGTCACACACACAGATCTGTATTCAGTCACATGGCTAAAAGCATTCATCTTTCAGTTGTTGTCTGATGGCTATGGCTCATTGAAATACTTTTTCATTGGATTTTGGGTATACAGCTTAGCATACAGCATATTGCTCATATAATACTTAATGGTGAACACTCGCTCTGTTGCACAAAAATGTGTAGATAGTTGGTTGAATGAAATTTATGGTGGTTATTTTCTAAGCAAGTTGCCAATTGATACAGGATTTTGGCAAATCGGCAGTCTGCTGCTAGGTCAAAAGAGAGGAAGGCCCGGTACATATCAGAACTTGAAAGGAAAGTTCAGACCCTTCAAACAGAAGCGACTACTCTATCTGCTCAACTCACTTTATTCCAGGTTCTTACTGAAATACTCGGCTGGTTTGGCCTATCATATTATAGTAATTTAGTTCATATAGTTCATCTGCATGGGCATGCTGCATGCCACATCAGAGAGAGAGAGAGAGAGATTACTTTGATAAAACTTGTAATTAGGAGTCGTTTGTTCTTCATTCATACACCTTGGTGTGGATTTAAGAAATTATCTATCATTCCTACATTTACCCAAGATTTTCACCCAATTACAATTTGTACCTGCTTGCCTACATAGCTCTCTGTGAGGTTTATGTTTTCTTGTTGTATTTTTCAGAGAGATACAACGGGATTGTCTTCTGAGAACACAGAGCTGAAGATTCGGTTGCAAGCTATGGAACAACAAGCTCAGTTACGCGATGGTATGTCTCATGCATGCCCACCATTTATATTTTGATGGCTGCATCTCAGTTTCCAGCAACTTGTCTTAGATTTTCCTGTTTTTACGACAAAATGGACCATTATCTGGGTTCTGGTCTAAGCTGATTCAGTGTTATCACTGGTTATTACCGGTCAAATTTATCCACTAGTACAGAATACTCGTGTAAGACTCCTTTGAGTCTGAGGTACTAAAAGTAGGTGCTAACACCAGTTGTCTCACACAATTAATGATGTGGTCTCTCTGAGCACATTAGTCTGGTCACTACAGTTTTTTGAACCAGGAATTAACCTGCGCATTTCTTACCTTGAAATTACTATGGCAATTGCTAACCACCAATCACTTGTTCTACTGTTTCCACAATACAGCTCTGAATGATGCACTGAAGAAAGAACTTGAGAGGCTCAAGATTGCAACTGGAGAAGCACTAACACACACTGATTCTTACAACCTGGGAATGCACCATTTTCCATATTCGCAATCCTCCTACTTTCCCGGTCAGCCACAGTCTGGGTCACGTGATTCTCAGAACATTCAGCTGCCACAGTTTCATCAGTTCCAGTCTAATATGCAAGCTCCGCATCAGCCTATGCTTGGTGCAGCAGCCCAATCACATGCTTGCTCAGAGATGATGCAGCAGGATTCAATTGGCCGATTCCAGGGGCTCGATATCAATAACAGAGGAGGTTCTCATCTAGTGAAGCCCGAAGGCCCCTCTATATCTGCTGGAGAAACCAATAGAAGATTTTGATTGCCGGCCGACCCATGGTCACCTTATTTGTTGAATTGTTCATAGACTGACCTCAGCCAAAGGTATGGTTTAACCTTTCATTGGACCTTGATTCTTTGAATTGATTGCTCTTGCAATTTTTGGTAGCTGATATAGGCCTTGAGTGATTCGTAGATTCGTCCTAGTCCATTCCTTTGGGTTGTTCATATGGGAATAGAGCATTGTTCCTAATTTCTTGTGATTGAAAGAGATACATGCAGCTTTTCATGCCAGGGACTTCTTTTTCCCCAACTCTAATGTATTTTTTTCATTTGTTGAACCGTTGGAAATGTCATGCTGTGGATAATGTGTTCTTCCGTGAAGTGTTGTTCTCGTTAGTTGAACTCTACGTTTCTCTCTTATATTATAGTAACTTGCTTTAACTTTCAGCAATTCTCAAATCTGTAGAAAGATTGTATTGTAAATTGTGGTGGATTAATTGAAGAAAAAAAGAATGCAGCCCAGACACCATGTCTTTAACAGGACATCATGATGAATGAATACTCCTGCAAATTAGCTAAACACAAGTGGATATTAATCCGCCCTTGTTACTGTTCATCATAATTTCAACTGTGGATTTGGTTCTGCGTTCAGTATGAACGTCCACCAATGGATGTAAGTTTGTTTGTGTTTGAATAAGATGAACAAAATGAAGGAGATACTGGGAATCTTGGACATAACATGGTGACAATACTCAATACTGTTCCGGTGAGAATAACTTATCGAAGGTGTAACTAAAGCCCCCACACGGCCGCACCTTCGTTTTAAATGTTAATCTCACTCGGTTACTATGGATGTTATGTTGTTAACAAAGATGTGCATGTAATAGTCAATTTTAAAACATGGGAGTTCATACATCTAAATAGTTCTCAACGGTGCCAAATCCTATCCTTGCTGATCCTTTTCCTTACGAATTTGGATGCATTGAAAGCTAAAGATTTGCTAATAGTGGAGGAATAATGCTTACTGAATGATAATTTCCACTCCATGTTCCTCTCTTTCATTTGAACCGTTCATTTTATAGATGATCCATTCCGTGAATATCAAACTAAATTCAGGGATTCTGTGAATATCGACTAATCCATGAGTAATATTCATATTTTACTCCGTGTCACATCTCACATCATTCTATTAGGTACATATGATACATGAATACATGAAAGCAGAGCTAACACCAGCAAATGGAAAGCATGTCACCTTACAAGGGCATAGACTGCCATACGCTAGGGTTTGGACCCTGTTGGTCTGAATTTGCCCCTATATTGGAAGCTAGAGTACATGTGGGTCTGTTTGTGGCTGCAAGCAGTGACCATGTTATTAACTACCCTATAGAAAGTGACCCTTCAAAACTCTCTAACCAATAGCCATATGGTCCATTCTTTGTTTTTCTGAACTTTGAACTTTATGCAAAGACTAGCAGACAACCCCTAGCGAGGGGCACTCTCATGGGTCCTCTAGAGACAACATTTCGGAGATTATCCACAATTTCACATGCCCTCTGTGGATCTCAATTCGAGCTCCATGGCTCCATCAACCTTGTCCATGAAGGTGGTCTCAGCAACTCTAGGTTCACATATATTACATTAGAATTCTGCCTTCTTTCATTATTATGAAAGGGAGAAGACATTCCTGGTAGGGTGCATATGGTTCAAAGCTTGTAATGCGATCGCAAAACATATATTAAATGACACAAATGTCATGTTCCGGTGGTTATAACAGTGAAATTCCGGAGATGAAAGCAATACGTTATATTTATGCATGGAATGATGGAATTATTGCTTGAAAGTTTATTTTTCCTTGTTATCAATGCATGAAACTTTCCGGTCTCGATGGAGACAGAAGACTGGAGAAGTCATGTTAAGGATATAAAAAGGTTTATGTTTATATCCATGTTTCCTTTACAACATTTTCTATGAATTCAACAATGAAGCCACAAATTTTGACTGAGCACCGAATTCGGTGCAGCAAAATCAGTTTGGACCATTGTCATTTATTTGCTTGCTCATTAATAAAGAAAATAATCCCCCGAAAAGAAAAGAAGCCCATGGAAGTGAAATATATGAATATGATACTCGAGGAACCATAAAGATTTTGATTCTAGATATCTTCTCCCATAATATTCCTGTGCAGAAGAGACAGATTTGACGATTTTGGTTTTGGGAAATCCCTATTGCGCATGCTATGGATGTTATATCATCCTCTCTTAAAATAGGAGAGCTATAAATATTCACGATTATTCTTTGTTTATATCATATCTTAGAAGCTGAAAGCATCGGTCACCAAATTTATCTGAAAGTGATGCATGGATTTAAGGGACCGCCAAGGGCGGGAATTGCATGTGCCCTAACATGGTAGGTCCATCGTCATCGAAATAAATCCAAGTTTTCTGACTCCTCCTCCAACTTTCTCTCTCCCCAAGTAGTAGACAAAGAAATACTATTGCTAATTTAAAAGAACAAACTCTTGATTGAGAAAAAGACATACTTGCCTCTAAGGCTCTAACTAACGAGGAGGAGAAGTAACTTTCACTCATCACCGTTGACAACGTAAGAAGAGATAGAGTTGGTAAAACTAGGAACTACTTGCATGGGTTTACTTCGGTAATGGTCATCTGAGATGGTATGTGTACACTACCGGAGTTTAAGAAAGGACAGTAACTAAAACTCTTGTACGGATTTCGGTAGATTAATGTTATTTGAATCTAACGTAATACAAAAATGAGGTGTGGATTTAGATATGTTGTTCTCTCTTATATTTTGCAAAGATTGAGAAGTATAATAATTGCATGCATTTGACTTGTATTCTCGACCTCTCGGGGGTCTAAAGGTAATAAGTTTCTTGAAATGCAAGCAAGAGATCTAAGAAAGTTATGAGTGTATGAATATACTAATAAAGTGTTGGAATAATTATTCTAAGGAAAAAGGAATAAAAAAACAAATTGGTTTTCCAGTTTCGTTCACACACTAATTTCATCAATGAATAAATGTTTAGGAAGAAGATCTTACTTGTGAAGAGGTGAGCATTTATTAGAAGAAGCTTTTAATAATCATAGATTACACCGTCAACAAGTAACATGCTACTGTTATTTTAATTCTTCACATATCGTCGTTTTGAAGGTAACAAACGTGCATCAGTGATATTACATTAATGACTAGGGTTATTTTTTTGGGTTGACAATTCAACTAGCAATTTATTTATACTTTAATTTGTCTTAAACGTTTTCGTTTTTTAATTTCAACCGACAAACTATTCTCGAAATCTTTCTACATATTTGGCCTTTTGCTACAGTATGGTGACTCATATCTGAATGATTAAAATTATGTTCATAACTTGTAGCAAGAAATTAGATTTACTTGTTTGATTAATTTGACTCATGTCTAACAAATCAAGCATATTTACAGATTCTCTATCTTTGAAGATGTCAATAATGATCAAAACTCACACGTGGAACTAATAGTTCATGATTCTCAATCTTCACCTTAAAGATGCTAATGATTTTCATGTCGGATTTACTAGAAGATCCTCTGCAGAACAATCTTCATTGATTCATTGCATCCTTCATGCATCAAATAAAATGATTGTTTCTTGTAACATTCTTGGGTTTCTATCAAAAATTTAAGCAAGGAAACGAAAAGGGTAAATAAGTTTGTTTCATTGCTTGAGGAGAGGATAACTAATAAGTTGCCGAAACTCACAAACAAGTAATATAAGGCTTGGGAAGAGTCTCCTCATTTCATTCATGATCAATGTCGATGAGATAAATTTGATCTCCCTAACTTTCGTTTTCATTGATTTGTTCACTCTCTCTCTCTCTCTCTCTCTCTCTCTCTCTCTCTCTCTCTCTCTCTCTCTCTCTCTCTCTCTCTCTCTCTCTCTCTCTCTCTCTCTCTCTCTCTCTCTCTCTGTGCTGGTTGCACTGTTGAAATTTGATGTTTTTCATTTTGTTCTCTAAAGATTTGGTTTTTGTGCCACCCTATTGGATTGTACATTATCTTTATTTCAATACATTTGGGGTGGGAGAGCACTATGCTCTTAAGTAATACAAGGGTGGAACTACATGTAGGTCTATAGCTAGGGTTCGATGGTAATTACCCTATGCTTCATTTCTTGCGCAGAGGGTAACTAATACATCGCCGAATTGATTTTGTGGCGGAACTATAAGATAGCAATGAATAATATAATCTTTCGGTGTAAACTATAAAAAGTCTCCAATCACCTTTTCTTAAGCGTGCAATATGAGTTTAAGGTATTTAAGATGAAGATAGGACTTGCCACCAAATTGGACTCACGTGAACCTAAACAACCCCAATCAAAGGGTTTAAGTTGTTGGCTTACTAATTTTGCGCAATTTCAGGCAAAACTAAATGAAATAAAGAAGAAAAATGCCCATTTCTACACGTAATAAGCACTAAACCATATAAATAAAAATAGTGGTATAAACTTTAAAGTATTTGTTTGTTGAAGAAATCAGTTGAGAATTGCATGTGCAGGTAGGGTCCTTGGGTTTTGCAGTTGGTAGTCTAACTGGAACATTTCCATGTGCACCATTGATTCTTGCGAAAACTGACCTGAAAATGTGAATCTGTTTCTGTGGTTTTGGCTCTTTCCCTCCAAGTTGAACTTTGCTCACTTACCTTGTCCCTTTCTGGTTCATAAACCCCACCACCCCCTTTGCCTTCTGATCGATCTCCTATATAAGCAAACCCCAGTTCCCCAAATTCTATATCACTCAAGTGTTTGAGCAGTCAATACTCAATAGTACTTTCCACCCTCTTCTTCTTCTAGCTCTCACTTCCTCTCTCACAAAATGGCTCTTACTTCATGCTTAGCTTTTACTCTTCTGGTCTGTGTCCTCAACCTCTGCATCAGAGGCACCTATGGCGACTATGGAGGCGGTTGGGTTGGTGGCCATGCCACTTTCTATGGAGGTGGTGATGCATCTGGCACAATGGGTGAGTCTCATTTTTAACTTTGATGGTTAAAGTTAAAAACTTCATTGTGTACGAGTAAAACCCAAAATGCCCAAAAGGGTAAACTTTTGGTTCAGTTTGACTAATTGGTATGTTTTTGGTTATTGCAGGAGGTGCTTGTGGATATGGAAACTTGTACAGCCAAGGGTATGGAACCAACACTGCAGCACTGAGCACAGCTCTGTTCAACGATGGCTTGAGCTGCGGGTCTTGTTACGAAATGCGATGTGACAATGACCCTAAATGGTGCCTTCCCGGAAGCATCATCGTCACCGCCACCAACTTCTGCCCTCCCAACTTGGCTCAGTCCAATGACAATGGTGGCTGGTGCAACCCTCCCCTCCAGCACTTCGATTTGGCTGAGCCGGCTTTCTTGCAAATCGCTCAGTACCGGGCTGGAATCGTCCCCGTCTCATTCAGAAGGTAAAAAAACCGATATAGTACACTCGAAGATGAAATATTATTTACTGGACAATATGACATGTTACGTAATGCGACAACATAGTCTAACATGGTTGTGGTTATTGTTTTTTCAGGGTTGCTTGTGTGAAAAAGGGAGGAATCAGATTCACAATCAACGGCCACTCCTACTTCAACTTGGTTTTGATCACAAACGTTGGAGGAGCAGGAGATGTGCACTCGGTTTCGATCAAGGGCTCAAAGACTGGTTGGCAATCCATGTCAAGGAACTGGGGCCAGAACTGGCAGAGCAACAACTACCTCAATGGACAGACCCTTTCTTTCCAGGTCACAACCAGTGACGGTAGGACTGTGACCAGCAACAACGTTGCCCCTGGTAACTGGCAGTTCGGTCAAACATTTTCAGGCAGTCAATTCTAGACTTTTACCAAGTTACCATTTGAGGTCTCTGGTGATTGTATATGTAATATTGTGATTCAGTGATTGGAAAGAGGAGGGTGAGATTTGTGGGGTAGATTAGGGAGAGGCAACGCCACGTGGGCGTCTATTGCTGAGGTGGCTCATTAACACCCGCTTGCTAGGCCTATATAGATAATGATATAAATTTATATAGTGGAAATTGTGAGTTTATGGTTTTTCTAGAAACAGCAATTTTCCATGTGATGATTGATAAGTATCTTTGAAGGTTTGTAAAACCAGTTTGGGCAGCTACTTTGTTCTGCCACCTTAATCAAATACTTGGTTGATTTCTCAGTAATTTTCCATTTTACTCTTTACTCTTTACTCAGTAATTTTCCATTTTCTATGTGACCTCACTATCCCAGCAATAAAGACCAAGAGAACATATAATTAAAGTGATAGTCAAGTCAGTAACCAAATAGAATGATCATAAGTTCATAACTTTGGTGTAAAATTGGCAGGAACATTATTTGATTACAAAATCCTCTGAACTTGAAGTACAGCCAGCCATTGGCTAGAAATTACACCAGTAACATAAAGCAGTAACTAAACTTTACTCTCACTTGAACCTCTCCAGTTCTTTTACTCTTCACTCTGTACTCAGTAATTTTCCATTTTCTATGTGACCTCACACTTTTCCCAGCAATAAGATGAAAGACTAAGAGAATCTATAAGGTACTAATCAGTAACCAAATAGAATGATCATAAATTCATAAATTTGGTGTAAAATTGAGAGGCAGCATATTAGATTAAACGGCACATCATTTGATTACAAAAGCCTCTGAACTTGAAGTACAGTACATTGGCTAGAATTTACACCAGGAACATAAATCAGTAACTAAACTTTACTTTCACTTGATCCTCTCTCTTCTTAACCTCTCCAGTTCCTTGACCATCTGCCAATGTTCCAATGATAGGCTGGTTTCGCCGAAACTCATAGACAACAGTCGACCCATTGTCAGCAATCTGCAAGCAAGGAGACTATTAACAGGGCTTGTTTTTGAAATGAAAGAACATTTGGGAAAAATTTCTGGTCTCTAACCTGCTGAAGTCTTGGCTGCCTATACTCCTATCTGCTTGCTTTGCTTCAACCAAGTCATTTTCTATCACCTGTAAGGTATTGAATGATGAAATCAGAAACCACAACATCTATAACAGCAAAGTAAAGATGGATGATTTTAATATTTCATAAGACTATGCACATTTTTACCTTCTGTATTTCTGGCTCTATAGAATGGGGCAATGATCTAACAGTAGCCAAGTACCATCTCCAAGCCTCTAGTGCTTCTGCAGTGGCTTCAAAGGAATCCACTGAAGAGGGTTGGAAAGGTAAAACTATGTCAGCTGGTAAGACGTTTGATTTGCCTTCAGAAAGAACAAGCAATTGGACATCAGCGTCCATGTCCAATTTATAGTACTGAAAATCATATTCCACCTGAAAGTTGAAGCAAAGTGCTTTAGTAACAATCTCATGAAGCAAAAACACTGGTAACCATGCCAAGTTTGATTCAGTAATACAAAAGGATATCACAAAAACTACAGCATAATGCAAAAGAAAAATCACCTTTTGCATTTCCATTAGAGTTTTAAGCAATCTTGCATTTTCAACCCCAACAGAGTTGAGAGTCCCAGCTTCCAACTGGGTCTCATCAAAGATCAAGTGTGAACCCTCAGCCAGCTGCAGAGCTCCAGTAATCAGTCTGAAGCAACATGAAAAGTTAGAAACTATAATGAAATTATAGTTTTAAATTTAAAAGAAAAAACATTATCAAAGAAAAATTACACTCAGTTAACATATTCAGAAGTCTGATCACCTGTTTGTCTCATAATCTTTTTTTGGCGCAAGAGAAGCAGTGTTAAGATAATCCACTGTTAGAGATATACAGTGTGTGAAAGGTAAGAGATTCTTGATAGCAAGGAGAAGACGAGGGCCAAACACAGGCACACTTTCTTTGTTGAAACAATTGAGATTTAGAGAAAGCTTCCCCACAGCAACAGTGCCAACTCTAGAATACACCTGACAAATAAGAAAGACTATCACATACCTCAGGTTTGAGGAGAGCTACAGAAATAGCGGTAGTTTAAGAAACTGAAATAAAAAAGGGAATCTCAAGTGATCTTGATGTGCAAAAAACAATGAAGTGCCATCATGTAGATCCAGCACTGACAATTCTGACATGAGCTTACCGTGGACAAAAGATGCAAGAGCAGGAATTCAGCAGCTACACCATCATTACCAAGAACAGCTGTAAGATGCCTCAACAGAGCATTTCTGATATCTTTCACCAAGTTGGGCTTTACCTACAAGATCAGAAAGTAACAACGTTATAAACACTATCAAAATAAAAAAGAGAAGAAACTGCATGATAATATTTACAGATCCCAGAGAACCAGAAATACACCGGTAAAGCATATTAATCCATCCTTTTTGAAGAAATATGAGACTAAAGTGAGCATGGAAGTACCTCCATTGTGGGGGAGCTAGGGAGGAAGTCCTGAACTGCAAGCTTCCTGTGAGTAAGACAGTGGAGACGTGGCACCTGCACCAAGGAAAGAATATGAGAACAAAAATATTAAAGGGCAAAATGTACTTGTAGTCTAACAGACTAACACCAGATTCTAACCAGTAAGCGAGTGGTTGACAACACCAATCTATGGAAATACATATTTGCCACCAATTTGCTATTTCATAAATGTTGCTTGTATTAATATTCTAAATTATTCAATATGTCACGGGATTGCATAAATAGGCCAAGCATAAGTCTCATACAACAATTCCCTTAGGTTCCTGCATGTACAGGGCAAAACAAGCAAATGTGCTTGTATATGGAGATGTACCTTATTGGGGGGCAACTGAACCAAGACATCTTCACTAAAACCATTTGCAAACTCATCATCATCATTTTCCACTTTAAACTCTGGATCAAAAGTGAACACTCCAACAAACTCAAAAACCTCATTTAGCTTCATGTCAGACTCTGGACAATCATATATCTGATCAAACAGAATAATACAAATTTCATCAGTTTTCAAGAATAAGTGAGAGCCCATCTCAGTTTATCGTAGTTTTAGAGTAACTGCATAATGTACCTTAACAAGACAAGGAAGTGAATCCCTGTTAACATCAGGCAGCATACTCATACTAGAGCTGGTGCCCTCAACGTTCAACTCCTGAGACTGGGAAGGATGTCCGTCCTCTTTCTGGAAAAGGGAAGAAAAATGAAGAAAACTTATTATTCTAATAGAGATGTTAAATACTAAAAAGGAGGAATATTTAATCGAAAGAGACTCCTACTTACCAGTTTTTTGGGGGATGGAGAACCTTGAAATCCCTCATCTGAGACCTGCCAATAAATGCAGTATGTCAAGGCCCACAACAAAGTACTAAAGATGAATGCTTCTTAACCTACTAACTAAATTATGACAATCCAATTTTTCATTGAAACGAAACAAAGGTTCCTAAATTTTTCTTTTTGAAATGAACAAGTTTCCTACTCATTTTGGCAAGTGAAGAAATCCTAAATGTAGATAATATCTGCTTTCAGCAGCTTTAAAGCCGAGCACAAAGAGGTTTTGCATTGTATTTGCAGTTGCCATTTTCCACTTAAATACATGATTATCCTTTAAAAGTAAGTCGAATTAAACATCTGAATATACAGATTACTGAGGAATAGAAATTACATCAAAATCCATGTTATCTGTAGATTCATCCAATCTCTGGCGCTTCTCTCCATGTTGGGTTGTCGAATCCATACTTCTATACACCACTGCCGGAGGTTCAGTCCACGAATTCAGTCCCGGAACCTAATAATGCAAACAAGACACCAATCCAATATGAATCAAATCACATAACAAGCCACAGTCTTAATCCTCAATTCCTCATATCCAAACTAAAAATTCTAGCAAACTCCTTAAAGTCTAAGCATTGCCACTCTACTCAACAAAAAAAAAATGAAAACTTAAATACAACCGAACTATAACCTCATGGAAAACTCACCGGAACACAGTAGAGCATACGGCGTTCCCATATCCGAGTTTCGGAACAAGAATCAATAGGGTATTGAGCCACATCCACAAACTTGTTAGTTCTCCAAACCGATCCATCCTTCAAAACAACCCAATAAATCGATTCAGCCCGATACAAATCAACCTCTATTGCCTATATCAACACAAATTAGGGCATAATGTTACCTTATAAGCACCCACATAGAGCTCATTTCCCAGCATATCTTGCACCATCCCCCGAAACCGAACCAGAGTATTGGGCTGAATCCATCTAATAGTTGAAGAATTCAAAATCGGAACCTAAATTTTATCACAAAAAATAATCAAATTAAATCACACATTTCACATAAGAGGCTATTTCAAAGAGAATTAGGGTTTTGAATTGAAGACCGGAAGTCAAAGGTTGGGGCTTTTGACCTGAGAGAGGCCGCCGTCGTCGAAGAGAAAGCGGCGGAAGAGGTCGACGGCGCCCCAGTCGCGGCCGGCGAAGTTGACCGGGTCGGATCCGGAAGAGACGGCCTTTTCGAAAGTTGATCGGACGGCGCCGAGAGGGTTGGCCAGGCAGTCGTGCGCTACTCCCACCATATCTGATAGCTCTCTCTCTCTCTCTCTCTCTCTCTCTCTGGTTTCTCTGTGCCTCTTGGGATCGGCTTCCCGCGCTTTTAAGTGAGGTGGTTGGGTTTTTCCCGCTAGAACCTGTTTGCTCCCGCCATTTTTTTGGTCCTAGAGATTACGGGACGGTGTGGAGGCATAGGGCTCCGTCATAAGTTTTGGGCTGGCCTATCTTTGAGGTAGGCCTGGGTTGGAACACAAGCCCAAGTGGAATGGAATAAAAAACGAAGATAAATTAAAAAAAAAACCCATGCAACACTTTTGGCGTCAAAATATTATTTGGCCACGGAATATCGTCGGTAAATATTTGAAAATTATCATAGATATTGATAATTGATAATTGATGATAAGCTTATCACAGGGATGCTTCATTGTTGTGACCGACATTTATCGTTGGTGATACTTTTGCTGACAACATGACGTTAAAAACTTTAAAATAGTCTTTTGAATGAAAATATTTTTATAATTTTTTTTTATGAATAATAAATTTGTCAGGATCCCAGCACTATATCATCACTTGTGAAAAATTGTGTATTAAACGCTTATTTCTTACTACAAAAATTTCAAATAGTGAGTTTCTGTATTTTAATTTTTTGAATGATCGATCTTTAATTTATATTTCGTATTACATCAATAAGTGCTTAATGTATTAATCACAAGCTAAGTCCACTCCTTTATCTGATTCCAACTTTTAATGTTGTCAAGATCATCATCACTTTATAAAAACCATACCAATTTTCTAATGTGAGACTCTGGAAATTTCTGCAATACCCACAATTTTCATTCAGACTCTAACAACGCTATTTTCTTTAATCACATTACATCTAATAATGTTGATAACATCAGTTAGGATCTGGGATATCTGATATAAAAGCAACTTCCACAATGCTATCTGTCATGCACCAATGAAAATTCGGAAACAATCACTCCAAACATGTGATCTACTCTTCATCAACTTGAGAAAAGTCTGGTAAAGAAGTTGCCGGATTTCTGTTTCCCCATACACGCCACATGAACGTATCTTCCGAGCTTGTCCACTTGCCTTGGCTCACCTCGGGTGTCCTTCTTGCACACCTTGCACGTTTTGTCGACCCACCCTTCTTCTACATATTGCCCATCCACTAATTGAAAATAGAACGAAACCAAAGTTAGGAAAATCACCGAAGCATAGAAGCATGATAATTGAAAAGGTCTGTTGTCCATGGTAGTCTAGTTTCTTCCTCAATTAATTCTGTCTTCTAAAGTTGCTAAGCAAACTTGTAGGTAACTTTTAGTGCAAATTTTTTGGTACTTTCGTTGCAAAACATCGGAACCATAACTGCGTAACATGTATACTAAATCTATGGTACCTACGATTCTACGAATCTATGATTTGCACTAAGTTCTTGTATATATAAGCGAGAAACCAATACAAGTACATTCTTCTGTTAGCTAGAAGTACTCTAAATCTGGGGGGTTTGCAAAATTAATTCTGATGCTTTCTCCTATGCTATACATACAAGGATGTCTGATGTCTCCTTTAGAGTGAAATTACACGCAAAATAAAATTTCGTATTCTCATGAACATATATACCTTCAACATAGGATTTGAAGAAATCCTTGTAAGTGCCTCCAATTTTCCTTCTGAGAGCCCCATACTACACCAAAAATGAGAAACTCCACTAAGCAATTCCACAACACAAAAAACAAGGGATTCGAACTTCGAAATCACTTTAACATCACATACCTGTTCTCTTGACATCTGTTCTCCAGACTTGGTGGCCTGTCTCGCATCTTCGAGAAGTAGAGCGTCTTCTTCAGACCTGGTTTGAGAGAAATCAAGCGCCTCTGTTACACTGCTAAACAGTGACTGTTTCCTTTTCTTGGGCTCTTCTTCTTCTTCCTTCTCACCCTTCTCTGTTTTGGCCAAAACTCTGAACTGGGACTTCTTGTTGAACTTGAAGTTGGATTTAGATGAACTCTCTGCAGCTCCAAAATTTGAAAGGAAACTTCCACGTGGGGGTGTCACAGGAAGTGTTCTTAGTACTCCCATGTCTGCTTTACTTAGATATATATTCTGATTCTGCAACTACTGAAGGTAATTGCTCCTTATATTTTGGATGAGAGGGTGTCTGTATGAAGCCTATTTGGACCACTGGTTAACGGCCACGTGTATAGATACATTGCAGGACTGCCACTCAGAAGAGAAACCTCGTGGTCAGTATAATAGTACGTGGCCAATTATCATAGCAGTCATTTGGTGTTTCTCGAGTCATTCATTCATTCAAAGCTCAAGTATCTAATGGTAATGGAAATTGAAAGTGATGGCCGGTGAGCCTGAGCCTCCAATTTTCAATGGTCATGAGGTTTTAGATACTCGAAGTGTACGCGCTACCTCGAATCTGCTTTAGCGTTTAGCAATATAACATGAGGTTTTAATCGTGACACTCTAAAGGGTCTATGAATCAAGTGTAACATATATGACGTTTTTGGGATCTTTAACAACAACTGTGAACTATACAGAATTGTGATCTATTTTATATATGAATATAAGCTGCTAGCTAGTATATTTGCTTCTTGAAACACGAGCGAAGGAAGCTGATTGAAGCTATTTGTTAAGAATTTGAAAAGTACCCCTTGAATTGTTCGAATGAGAAGTTAAGAGTAGTCTCCTCAAATCTGAACACGTAGCCTTTAAAAGCGTCCCAAAATGTGAGGTCAGGCCATAATCTTCAACCATATTCTTGCATCGTCATTTCGTAGTTCTCGTGTCTACTTACTGTAAATTAAGAGTCATCCACTACCAAATCTCACTACCAATTTGCTTCTGAGAATCAGATCGGACCCTCAGTCGGAGACTCCACGTCCCCAGCGTCGACTCTCCACAACTCGACTCCTTCAATATGGAGACGCCGGACAAGTCTCCGGTCATTAAGTTTAATTCTTCAATGAAACTTCGCAGCGTGTACTGGGATCCTGTAATGGCTTGATCTGTGTAGCTCAGGAAAACCTTTTTCTCTGGTGCGAAGTTACTATGTGGAACCCAGTAACTGGATTCATGCATAACTTACCTGCTCCATATTTTTACCTAGACAGCTTCTTTATTACTGGCTTTGGCTATTTGTCGGTGACTGATGATTACAAAGTTCTTTTAGGCGGCTGTTCTGATACTACTAAGGTTCAGGTTTTCTCATTGAGAGCTAACATTTGGAAAACAATTGAAGGCCCTATCCTCCATCGTTTCAGGCCTCCCGGGGTTCTTTTAAATGAGACTCTTCATATTAAGCATACTAAAACACGTCTCATGGCTTTCGATTTGGCGAAAGAAGAGTTCCGGGCAATGTGGCTTCCTGATTTTGAAGGAACAGGTCGGCGTGGGAGAGACAAAGACAAGGAGAATAGTTCGGTTTATGATCTTGGTGTTTGTGGAGGATGCCTGTAATCTGGTTCATTGGGACCCTACACATAAACCTATTGGGTTGTGGGTCATGAAAGAATATCGTGTGTGCGAGTCTTGGACTAAGCTATATGAATTTTAGGTTTCCGAGCGGCATACCTCTTTCATGCTCATACCACTATTGGTTATGGAAAGTAGTTCCGTTTTGGCAAGATTGGCTACTGGGAGATGTGGGGTGGTAAGGATTGATCATAAAGAAAGTAAGCCTGTCATCTATTTTGTTTGGAATAGTGAAGGAGAGAAGCATGTCATTGAGATAAACAACTGTGGTAAAAACCTTGACTTGATTGTATATGAAGAGACTCTACTTTGGATTAATGGTTGTAATGGGGTGAAGGAAGATAAGGTCAAAGGACTAAACCCAACATACAGCTGCTGAAATGAATAGGAATGTTTGCCTCATGCATGATTCAAATTCTGGTTAGTGTTACTCCTCAATTTCAACTCTTCTTGATCACGATTAAATTTTCTCTTGATGCATATGATAAAATGTTTTTTGTTTGTCTTTGTTGCTGTTATTTAGTACTCAATTTTCAGTGTCCTTTTGAGTTCATACTTGGTTGTGGACCAGTCCATCTATTACACAAAGATGCATTTCCGTTGTTATCGACGCCGTGTACACTTGATGCTTGCTTCACTGGCTTCATATACAACGTGGTCGTTGTATTTCATTATTTGGGAACTTTGCTTATACTCTGCAATCTGCATTGGTTTAAATAATCAACTGCTATGGGATTAAATTTATACCTCTACTAAGAGTCGAGCCTGGAAAGTTGGTTACTTAAGTAAATGTATGAACAATGATGATGTTCTGAAGCAAAATGAATACGGTACTCGTCTCTTTGGTTCTGATGTTGAATTTGTGATGTGTTTGTTGAAAGAGACTCCCAATGGTCTACTTTAAATCTCCATTGTCCCAGAATATAAAAAACACAGCATAGAAACATAATGACCTGCTTTTATATGCGTGACACTGGCCTTCCTTACCTTATTGATATGATACGATGCAGCTTAAATGGATCTGCATGCTGATGCTGTGCTAGCTTATTTTGTTGTTTCTTCAATCTCTAACGTACTGTAGAATCTAATGTTATATGATACTGATGTTTGGTGATATATATGACCATTTAAAATATTCTTTCATTCTGTTACGAGAACAATGTTAAGATATTTTTCTTCTGATTCTGTCGTTTCTTTGCTTTTGAAATGAACATCTTCTTTAAACATTGCGGTTCTGTATTCTCTCAATTGAGGAAACTGTAAAAATATAGTATAGGAGGACACACTTCTTCCTGGTTGTTCATTCACTTCATTGATTTGCATAGTTTGATGGTATCTGAATGTCCTGAAGCATGTTTGATAATGCGGGTTTTTGGAAATTGCACGAGTCTGAACCAGTAGAAGGGGGTGCACTCTAGGAATCCGAGAGGACCTTGTTGCAAGATGCCGGCCATTTTCCCGTTCTATCATTTTTTCGGGTTATCTATATCTAGGATTCTGCTGATCATTATACTTAATTTATAAAAATAATGTAATGAGCTGTGAGTCTTACTGATATATCTATCTTATTTTACTATCTTTAGTTGATGGGATGTTTGTTTGTAACCATTGGAAACCTGCTAGTCAATTAAATAAATAAATAAATAAAAATAAAAATCCTGCTTGCAACGTTCCGCAAAGTCAAGCTAAAAGATTGCAGATATGCTGGCTAACTATTAACTCCGGATTGCAGCAAGGCTAGCCACACTCACGCAAGCAAGTGATGCTAATAACGTCCATCGCTTGAAAGCAAGAGAGGCCCGTTCAACGAAGTTACATAGGCAATTTAAGTTCATGCAAATAAGTGAAGCTAACGATGTCAATGCCGAGGTTAAGCACACAAAAAGATGCAAGATCATCGTATTTTTTGTAAATCGTATTTTTTATAGTTGATACTGTAAAAATGATAGAAACTATTGTAGAAGTGGTAACACAATAACCATCTATTCTCAAAGCATACGACCTCTCTCACTACAAAGTGTGTTATTTTAGTCGGACGCAAACTCTTATACTCTTTTAAGCACGGTTTCTCTATCACATATCTACAATCCTGTTATGACACTTGCAAGTTAATACAGGGTATTTCCAGAGTTCTGTCAACATCCCAAGTCATGCACCCTTGCAATCAAAGATGTCCCGTAACTCAAATATCATTAAGATAAATCATTTAGTACCAAAAAAAATAAACCGTTAAATGGTTATATCGCCATATATTAGCTAAAAACTTTGAATAAAGTACTTGATGAAAAGACCAAAACTAAGCTGCAATAATATACACAAACATCGTAATACAGATGCGCAGGAACCAAAGGAAGACAACCCAGTTGATGTAATCATAATGGAAAATTTTCTGTATTCTAATATACAATAATTGTACACTAACATATATTTTACATAAAAGAAAGGCCGAATGATCAATGATGTTAGAGCAGTCGTAAAAGTCAGGCCGCAGTTTTTTTTTTTTTTTTTTGGGTGAGAGGTTGATAGTCAGGTAAACAAGTTTGTGAATCTATTATATATACAAAAGATCATGAAGGGGACTCACGAACCAAGCAGCTTCTTCCACCTTGCATACCCAAAAACAAGGAAGAAAAGCAATACCGAAAATGCAGTGACACCTCCAACAAATAACTCAAATATCCCCTTCTTATCGTATAATACACAGGGAATGTTCATACCAAATATTCCAGCGATCAAGGTCTCTACGGCTATAGCAAATGATGCAATGGTCAATGTTAATTGGAGCTGAATGAGTTCGTTTCTCTGGTTGTCAAGTTGAATGTTGACATAATCCTCTGTGTCATCTATATACTCCCGTACCTACATCCAATGAAGAAACAATACAACTGTCACCCAAGCAATAAAGTTACATCCTCTGCCATTTATCTAAATTTACATAAAACAAAATAAACAATAAAAGAGAGAGAGAAGATAAAAGTAATCACCAGTAGTTACCCTGACATTTTAAACAAGTAAGAGATCAGAAACCTATCACGGATGATGTCTTTCACATTAAAGTCAGCTTTTAGCTGAACTATCACATCTTTGAACATAACCGATTCCTCAAAGAGGGTATCATATTCAAAGTCAAGAAGACAACTAAAAAGGCTATTATCAAGTGGTGGGTTGGTTAATTGTAAGATTAATATCTAAAGACTGATCAATCTTCTTCAATCCGTAACTCTTCCCTCGTTTTAGAAACCAACTAGCTTGTAAATTAAAAATCCTATACAGATGATAATTAAGTCAGTTCCAACTTAAAATCCTCCAAGGTCTAAAGCCTCCAGATTGTTCCAGGATCAAGTGCAACCAGAAAACTTCTACAGAAAAATGTGCAATTTATAAGGCTGAATGTGATAGTGACAACAAATTATCTTTAGGTACTTTCCCTTAAAAGGATCGATATCTCTGGAATTCTAGAAAATTGAATTTAAGAGTCAAGTACTTCATTATAAGGTTGCTAAGTGAGGATTTGCACTTACAGACAATATCTTGTTACGAGTTCCATCAAGTTGCATAAAATAAGCCTCAAGCAACATTTCTAGATCCTCTACATCATCTTCACCCATGTTGTTGCTAGTTACCAAACTACTGCTTCTATTAGAGCCTAGCCGACGGAGATTGGGTGCAGTAGGGCTGCTTCTATTTGAGCCAGAACGTGCCAACAAGGCCTCAGATTGTTGATTCTGAATCCACTTTCTTGTCAAATATAAATGTGCCATGTCTTCATTGTCATCCAACAAATGTTCAATTTCATCCCTCACCTGAAATTAAATAGATATATGCTTCACTTGAAAAGAAAAATAGTAATAGTTTCTATAAGGTGGCATATAGACCACACGTGCATAACTATTCAAACCCAGTGAGAAGAACTTTTCACAAGAGTAACACTGCCTATTACGAGAGTCCTACCAATAAGAAACTACAAATTTTGACTTATCCGTTTGATCATTCTATTTTGTGATTGTAATGTTATGAATGGCTAATTTCGTTCTGTAACTTTTGGTATAGACTGGATGATAAATAGTGTCTGAAACCTTAGCCTCCATTGTATATATCTCCCTTTCCTCTCTTTATTTTCACTTTAGTTAACAGCAGAAGAGGATTAAATTTCACTCCAAGGATTAAAACTCCAGGAAAGTAGACATGTTAACAGCAGTCATGGATCAGTTGGACAAATAGAATACAGCGCAAATATACCTTCTGTACTCGTGCAAGCAAACGGGTGAGATTGCTTTTCAAACTGCGAACAAGTTCAAGATTCTTGGTGCTGACATTTCTGGCGAGTTCATCGAGCACAGGGTAGGCTTCCATCTCAAGGTCTGCCACACTGGAATCCAAGTACGTACAGACAACTTCTAGAGCAATCTCGAGAACCTGAAACTCAAATGGGAGATCACATTGCAAACCTTCAACGGCCTCGGGAACAGGTAGCCATTGCCTTGCTGTTGAAGCATCCAGTTGATTATCTTGTTCATCAACCCTTGATTGAGGAAGCTGTTGCCTTAGTTGATCCGCAAACGGAAGAACCTCCTGCCGAAGAGGATCAAGCAACAGAACCTCTTCGGCGGTAACTATAGCCTTGATAAACTCCAAATTCACCACCATGGCCTTCTCCCTGGCTGCAATTGAAATCAATTCGGTTAGGGCGGAAATGATGTTGGTGGATTAGAGAGAGAGAGAGAAGGTACCGAGGATGCTGGAGGAATGGGAGAAAACGGGGCCGAGAATTCTCAAGTCACGAGGGGGAATGGCGGCGCGTCGGATAATAGCATTCTTGTCACACTCGACGAGCTCGGAACCGCCGCAGCGATCGAATCGCATCCAGAGCCTGGCTCCTCCGCCGGCCTTCTTCTTGGCCTTGACAGCCAAACTGTTGTTGTTCAGGGGCGAGGAGGGGGCGGATCCCATGGGCCGAGGCGGAGGAGGCGGCGAAGGGAAAGGAGAGGGTGGAGGGCCGATAAACTTCTTCGGCCGCTGCCGCCGGCTGCTGCTGCTACGCTTCAACGAGAACGGACCTTTCCCCATTCTCACTTTTTTGGTTCCTGAAACAAACCCCCAAGCTTTTCCGAACAATTTTCTCTCACAAAAAACCAATCAAATCCGAATAAAAGGAAACCCTAGAAAGAAGAATACTTTAGTGGTGTTGTTCTCCTTCATGAGCCAGTAGATGAGAACGGAGATTCCGCCGGAGGGCACAGCCTCCTTCTCCTTCTCCTTCTCTCGCTCTCGCTCTCTCGCCTGCTCTCTCTCACTGGTGGAGGAGCAACAGCGACGTGGTGCCATAAGAGTTAAACAGAAGCGTCGGGGCAATTACGTAAAAGACCATCCAGGGGCAAAATCGGAATCACTCTGTTTCGTGGTGAGATTTTAAAGTCTAAGCTAGGCTTACTTACCTTGCCCAGCGAGGCTAACCTGTTATCTATTCAATTAAGATTTTAAAAAGCCTTTTAAAATCTGGCAGTATTCGTTGCTTTCAAGGAATTTATTAGATGCTGGATTAGGGGTCATCATGGGTTGGGTTAGGACCGGTCCTATTCTAAATTTTAAGGTTTAGGATTAGGTTAGAGTGAATCTAGTCAAAGTCAATAAAATTTAAGGGCGGATCGGAGCTTAAATATGCATCTGGCAGTATTCGTTGCTTTCAAAGAATTTATTAGATGCTAGATTGGGGGTCATCATGGGTTGGGTTAGGGCTGGCCCTATCCTAAATTTTAAGGCTTAGGTAACGCTGGAGTAGATCTAGTCAAAGTCAGCAAAATTTAGGGGCGGGTCGAAACTTAAATATGCTAACATTTACCTGCCCGAAAAGCCCGAGCCGCTAGGGCCAAAAAGGCCAGGTCGAGCCAGCCTTCCGAATATGGGCCAAATAGGGTCGAAATAGGCTGAAATACATTTTTTTTTCTGTCTCAAAATGTAACTCAATGATTATCTAGGTAATAGTACAAGACTCATTATTTTCGATTGATCATATTTAATACACACACACATATACATTATATATGTTGGAATTAACTTCTAACATTTATAAATATTATTTAAGGTGGACTATATTCAATTTACTATTTCTTTAAATCTCCCAAAATTAATTGTTGTTTAGCAAAGGAAACAAAAATGAAAGAAAACAAAGCTTAGGCAATCAATTACAAAGAAAGAGATAAGTTGTATGTTATAAAAAAAGGAGAAACATATTTAATAAATAGAAAAATAAAAAATAATTAGGGCTTAAAGGACTGGATCAGGCTTCATTTGTATGGCCCATACCCTACCCTATAAAAGAAAGGTCAGGCCGGCCAGCCCTAATGCAAGGGTAGGGTCGGACTTAGGGCCAAAGGGCCAAATGATGACCCCTATGCTGAATTATAGTGTAATTTAGTGTGCTTGGTATAAATATCAAACTCATTTAGAAATTTGCTCTCTAGATGTGAGATTTTGGTCTTTCTTTTTGTCTCTCGTTCTGAATAATAAAAAGACCCAACACGATGGAAGATGAATTGACGACAAACTACATTCACTTAATAGCGTCTTGATTTTTCTCATGTCTTCAATTGGTTGAGATTGGGAATTGGACCAAATTGACTATCAGTCACTCGGTTCCTTAGTGAATGAGACTGGATTTTTCTTGTTGATGAACCTTATTATTTGCTTTTGAAATGCAGCTTCTTCTTTAAACATTTGAATTACAGTAAATATTGCCCTACATAATTAGGTTTGCAAAAATATTGCAACTACTAGAAAAGGACACAATCATCATGGAAAGTCAAGCCTGATATGGATTAGAGTAAAAGTTATAAAATTTTACAGTTTTCTGATAGCTAGTAATTTCATCTTGCCAAGTGATGGCAAATGCAGCATCTATGATTACAGTAGCAGCACTCTTTTATACAAATCTCTAACTACACAACCCCCTTCATCTGAAACAAAGGCAAAACTATCTGGGTACTTACATGTGTGGCCTAAACAATATAGACCATGCCAACCTCAAGAAGCGACACTGGTGGCACCTTGAGCGCCACATCCGCCCCCCTGCAGTTCCTCCTCATGAAATTGTATCCGAAGTTAATGGCCAATCTCTTCATCACAGATGAGCCTTGCTTTGCTTTAACATGTGTATGCCCAAGTATAAACGCGGTCCCGGCTTGCTGAGCTTCATGCAGATCGTGGAGCTCTTCTCGTAACATGTCATTGTCAGTCAGCGTATCAGCCTGAGACTCCTGATCATCAATTGCAAACCTCACTCTTCTTTCTACGGGTGCCATCTCAATAACATCTGTGACACTTTCAACAGTTGCAAAACCAGATACACTTGTCTGCAGAGTCTCCTCCATCTCATAAGCTGGTACACCAGACAATGCCACTGTTCCAATCACAGCCAATCTACTGTCACTAATATCAGTAGAGCGTGACGCATCATCTTCAGTGCCTGAGCTAGTTCTACGAGTTCGATACCAGTCATAACGGATGAAATCAGACAGCTTCTCAACTAGCTGGGATTCAAAGGAGTCAACATCCTGGTGAACATCTCGGTATCCATACCGAACAATGCACCTATAGGACCGATGAGCTGCAGGACCAACACGACCAACTAGGTATCGCTCAGCAGGAGGCACATAAGGAACAGGGACAGATTTTACACACACAAATACTAGGATGCGGTGGAAAGCAGGGAGGTTGGTTACAAAGCGGGAGAAGTTAGCAGGAATGCCAGAGGTGAGATCAGTGAACACAAGGCCAATTCCAGGGACTCGAGTTATTCCCAAGCTTGGACCCAAGGCTAAAAGCCAATCTAATGAAACCTTGTTGTGGAGGTCATATTCGTACTTCTTGATAGTTGCATAGTGCCAAACATACATGATGGTCATGAGGAACAGGGCAAGAAGAATGGGAAGCCAAGCACCCTCGCGGAACTTGGTGAGTGAAGCTGAGAAGTACAGCAATTCAATTGACCCAAAGAAGAGTAAGAAGCAAAGGGCTAGAATAGGTGGTTTGTGCCAACAAAGGATGATCACCAAGGAAGTTAGGCATGTGGTCACTAGCATAACTGCCATCACAGCTAACCCTGCAACCAAAGAAAAAAGAGCTACTTTTTAATCCTTCAGAGAACACAACTCAATTTACTAATCTGCTTCTTTCACCAAAAATAATCTAAAAATTTTAGGATCTGACATCATGATAAGAATTGCTATATACGTTGTGGGCAAGCTGGTAGTAGATTTCCCTAAAAGTGCTTGATTCCCTAGAGATTCTAGAAAGCAAATTTCTCGTGACATAGAACTTTCAAGGAGTAAAACTTGGGCATACTCTAATAAAAAGGTGACGAAGTTATCGTAGAAACTAGCGAGATATAAAATGGTAACTTACCAGATGCATTCCCTATGTGTTTTGTGTCTCTGAATCCAATGGTAACAGCAATGCAGAGGATCATGAGCATCCAATTGATCTCAGGGATATAGATCTGGCCGTGTATCTTGTCAGAAGTGTGAACAACCTTGACCCTTGGGAAGCAACCAAGTGACTGGCTCTGGTTTATGATAGAAAATGTTCCACTGATGATTGCTTGGCTTCCCACAACAGAAGCAAGAATGGCTAGTACAAGGACTGGCCATCGCACAATTTCTGTAACAAAAAATTAAGCCATTACATATTCAACAACAAGTATATAAACTACTTGACTATAGTATGACCAGGTATCCTAAAAGATTTAAGACATGAACATTTAGATAAAAGCTTTGATCAACCCTTTGCCAGATTCTGCGTTTTAAAACAATCCTGCCCATAAAAATGACATAAACATACTTGGGACTGAGACATAAAAGCCGATCTGGTGGTTGCTGTGGTGATGTTGTGATAAGTAAGCAGCTTGACCCATATATGCCAATATAAGTGCTGGATAAACCAAAAAGGTAAAAGCAACCTGTTGCAACATACTTATTAGTATGCAGATCAGTATTCTTGATATGTACAAGACACTAATAGGGTCTAGGAATGTAAGAATTACCTGAATGGCAGAATAAGAGAAGTGTCCAAGATCGGCAAACATTGCCTCTGAACCTGCATGTATAGTCACACATATCAATCAGTAGCAATTATTTGGTTTCTCTCTCTTTATCAGGATTTGTTGGCAGTTAAATCACTGAAAATATTCAAAGCTACTCTAGGGATTTCTGTTTTAGGATAGGGTAAAAGTATAGGTATCCAAAAAAGTATAGGTATCAGAAAACAATGACAAGGTATATAGAGTTTTTAAAAAGTTGTGGCCAAATTGATTTCGTAATAGAGTTTATGCAACAATATCCACTCTGTGTAGACTGGTTAAAAGATTTGAATTCACTATTGAATTATATTATTTCAATCTATCAATAACTATACACCTCCTCTTTTTCCACACACTTCCATCGAATTTTTTTTGCTGAAATTGGTGACTTACATCAGAACCAGATTATCTGTGGACATAAATATCATTATCCCATGACATTTGAATAGCAGACTAGTTCGGTTCTCAGAGACGCAATTTTGGCTTTTCTTATGCTTTGCATGCAGGAAAAACAATACGCATATAGCTGTTATGCAAGAGATATTACCTGTTATGCACAGCAATATTCCACCTAGAGACATCCATCCACTTGTCCTGGTCTTTCTCAAGAACTTGAACATGTAATATGGAGAAAGAGCTTGATAGACATGCTGATTCCAGTGGAATATGTTATATAAGCCAAGAGCACTGATGCATAGAAGCCATGCCACCACCACTGGTGCAAAAAAGAATCCAACTCGATGTGTTCCGTAGTGTTGAAGTGCAAATAGACATAGCAATATGAAACAAGTAATCGGAACCACAGCATCTGCAATTTGGCACGAGTATTGATTTGGTCAGCAAGGGTCATTTGAGCTGCATTAATAGAAATGGAAAATCAAGATATTAAACAAAAATGGAGATGAGAAGCTTACACAAGTGATGTTCCTTGGACATGGATAATTCCAGGCCAGACACTGCAGAAAATACTGCAAGAAAACAAAGGCATGAGTACTCAGAAAACCACAAGGAATTGCAGCTTTTTGTTTTAATTGGAAAGAAGTGTACCTGACATGGCGGGAGTGAGCACTCCATCACCAATTACCATACAAGTGCCAAGAAGAACAAGAACCAGCAAAGCAGTATGCAAGGTCTTGGACCTCTCAAGTACCACTTTCAACCAGGAACTCTTTTCCTTCTCCGGTGCGTGCTCCAATTTATAAGTAGAGACCGCCTCATCAGCAAGCTGACGGTTCGGTAGAAGGCTTACTTTGGCATGCCTACATATCAATGAATAGAGTGCAAAAGTACCACCTGCAGAAACATACATGAATCAAAGGTTACAACTTCAGACCTTAGACTAGACGATATAAGCTTGTTCACTTGTTCACGAGTACTTACCCTCTCCATTATCGTCGGCTCTAAGGACTATGAAGACATACTTGACCAGAGGGACTAGAGTAAGGGTCCAGAACACGAAGGAAAGTACACCATAAATCTCTTCATTGGTCTGTGAATGTTGAATATCTTCTGCGAATGCGCTCTTGTAGACATAGAGAGGGGAAATGCTCAGGTCCCCATATACTACGCCAAGGCTCTGGTATGCTAAGAGCAGAGTGTTCTTCCAAGAGTTCTTCTGAAAATGCAATTCAACTTTCTGAGAACTGGGCTCATTTCGAGAAACTTACTGAAGTTGGCAAGATTAAAAACCCATGAACTAATGAAGATAAAAGCACTGACCTTTGAAGTGTCCCAACATTTGGCCTTCTCAAGATCCATGGCGCTGCTCAACTCTCTACTTTGAAACTAAATTTCATCTGTTGAACACAGTTGGCCTTCAGATCTGCATTGACACAATACAACTTTTATTGATCAACTCAAACAGAATCTACTAAATCCTATAAAAGCCAGCTAAAGCCATTTAATGATTGCACTTCCAAGAACAACTATCCAGTTCCCTATTCAGGAGAGATGAAAGAACACAACCCACTTTCCAATAAATCCACATGACCTCCATACCTCTACCACATTCCCACCAAATTTTTGAAAGCTGAGCAATTTTTTTCGCAAATTTCCAGAAAAAGAAAGAAAACTCAAAAGGATAGAGCCCGAAGCCACAGCCTTTGGTAGGAAGAGAACTGAACAAAAACCAAAAGAGTTGAACATCACCTGCACTAGAATTATTCAGATAATGACTCATAAATATAGAAGGGCCCTCATTCCTTCTCTTGTCAGTTCCTTGGTAGTTGGTCACTATTGCTTTACCCTATTCTACTCTGGTAGCGTAAGAAAAAACCAACATCTCTCTCTCAAAGACTACACCTTCTATGGAACAAAGATTGTGGAAATCTCAACCTCCATTTTAACAGTGTATTGCAATAGTGCAAATGACCAAAAACTTCAACTTTCACGAGCAAAACATTGCCAAATGGGAGCAAAAATTCTTATGGAAACAAAAAACGCTCAATCACGTGAATCAAAGAACAGTTACTTATACCCAAGAATACCCAAGAAAAAAAAATGAAAAAGAAAGTGTATATTCTATATAGCATCCAACTAGTGCCCACGCAGATAAAGCTGAATTGAAGGTCCATTTATCAGAGACTCACAGAATCAGTGACTCACAGCCACACTTTATTATCCCCAGTCCCACCCACAATCTTTGATTAATCAAATAGCTTATTATTATGACTTCTGGTCTTACCAAATTTCCCACCGAACTGCTAATCTCCTTCATTTAATAGCAAAAATTAGAGAAATAAAAAGGTTAAACGGTCGCTGTCACTGTTTAAGAGTATACCTTACGTGAATCTCCAGCAACTACGCATGGTGAAGAATTGAAGAGCACCCAAAATGCCTAAATGTGCAAACGAGGGCTATCTAGTCTAATCAACATAGGCAAAAGCCATGTGAAGCATCAGGGTCGGTTTCAAAAGCCGAGTACTAATGATCATGGAAGCAATTTACTGCTGCTGTACTAATTGCTTAGCTTTTGCCTAACTCTTGCATTCAAGAAAGGCAGAAAGGTCGAGTCTCTATCACCCACTTGGGGCCACTTTGTCCTTTTTCCGTTTTGGCTAATACCCTTTTAGATTTCCTCACCTATCACGACGCTGTGCTGAGAATGAAGATTGCGACCTCCATTTTTGTCCCAAAGCCAGCTCCTTTCTTCAAGATTCTGCCTTTTGTGAAATCAACCATCAATAAACCAGTGTGTGCTTCAACATCAGAAGCTAAAGCCATCAACTTTATATTTAAACATACAAATTAGAGGCAAAACAAACAAAAAACTAGTACCTCAACTTGTGCCAGAAAATGGGGTGGAGTTGGTGCTGATTTGAGTGTTCATGACAAAAAGCTTGTATGACAGTGAGAGTGATTCGCGGGGGATTTGGTTATACATATGAAGATTAAATGAACGCACCAGAGTATCTGAAATGTGTGTACCAACCGACCATTGCGAATGTCACCCTATTCACTATTCTATTGAGAAAAGAGTGATTTGTATAAAGCATTTTAATACTTGGAGAACGTGGTTAAGTTTAGGAGATTGATTCTGTCTAAGAATTACGAGGATTTGTATTAATCTTGAGACATGAGCGGGAATCTGTCACTTTTAAAAAAGTGTCGATGGATCAGAATGGGAATGTTTTCTAGTTATTTTGTCTGCTAATTCAATTTTATAACAATACTTTGTTGTTGTAACGAAGGATTGGATCAAACTCCCGAGTGACATTGCTATCATGGAGCCAAACGCATATGATAAAAAGGAAAAAACAATGGTGTCAAACCCATCATAGTGGAAAGAGCCCATACAGATCGACCGACGACCTAAACTTTAGAGTAGAAAAACATGTCACGTATCTACATGCACGATAATAAGTGTAAAATAGAAGGATAAGAATAGATAAACCTTAGACTTTAGAGTAGCAAAACATACATGTAAGAGTGCAAATAATACGTGTACAATCGAATGATACGAATATATTATGTACAAACTACATAAAAATGTATCGATTAGATATGCAAAAGCAGCAAAAGCCTCAATGCTATGTGCACAGTTAAATAATAAGCAATAGTTCAAAAGAATATTTGCTCAATATGTTCTGAAAATATAAGTAAATTTTGAACTAGGTTTGTAGGGTGCGCCAACACCATGCTATAGTGCAACGCATGGCCAACGCCTGAAGACCTCAATAGCAAGCTATTGTTGCAGGCCTTCCCCCTTCAAAATATTGATTTAATATCGTATGGATCAGTGACCCACATATCAGATATTAAACTGATAAGAACAGATACTACACTTGATCTTAGCCAAGAGGCCGAGAAAGGTATGCTTTGAAACCTCATAGTCAACCACTTTTATATTAATCCTTCCACTCCTTCTTAACACACTATTTCGATGTGGGATTCCATAATTTGTTCATTAATCGATTGGTTAAGAACAAATATATAGGGTCAGGATTAATGTACATATATTTTGACACATTTTTTTACACACCTTTTTAGCATTTAAATTTAACTATAACCAATAGTTCTTATAGCTCCATTAAAATATAAAATAAATTACTTTAAGTAAAAATACAAAACTAAATAATAAAATAAAAATAAAAAATATAACGCCACGTCTCTCCGGCGGCACCACCGCCAAGAACGTGTATCTCTCTCTCCCTTCCCTCCTCCTTCTCCCTCCTCCTCCGTGTGAAGTTCTCTTTTTGTTAGTCGATCTCCATCAATGGCTGTCATGGACCTCTTTCCAGAACACCAATCATATGCAATTACAATTGCAATATATCATGTTCAGTTATTAAGTGAAACATGCAAGTTTTTCTTAATATTTACTTAATTGATTGGTACATTCATGGGTGACAAGAAGAAGAAGAAAGACAACATGCTCATCCACTAGTTCTGTTAATTGATAATGGTGGCTTGTTCTCATCAGTGCTGCCGGTAAGACGTGTTTATTTATTTATTATTTAATTTTTTTAATTTTAAGAAAGCTGATATATTAATATTTTCATATTATTGTCACATCAGATGGTGGAGCTTTGCGAACTCGAAACTATAGGTTACATCCCTTGATCCTAACCTCTAATAAATATGCTTGATCTTCTAAAAAACAAAAAATATGCTTGATCTATCCTGCACGCTTTACAAAGCAAAGACCACACAACACTCCACTCGAGAAGATTTATAAGCAAAATAACTCATATCGATCTTACAAATATAACCACGAAAATTCTGCTATCCACCTAGGTGGTTCTCACCTGGTGACGTGGCAGAACGACAGCCACTCATTTCATTTCGGTTTCTGAACCTATCAAGTAGAAGCAGTCGTGGTCGAAGTTGGAAAATTCGACTAGAAACCGCCATGCACAGTGGAAACTTTCCAGCCTCAGACCGCCGTCACAGCATCGAGCAAACTCAGGCAACCCCTCCATCCTTCCGTCCTCCCCAACACACCAGCAGGCATCGCCCACACCCCCAGCCACCCCTCTCTACCCGACGGTTCCACGCAACACAGACCAGATCGAATCCCTCCGATCCGATCTGAGCCAATCAGATCCCGTCTTCGCTCCACTAGGTGACGCCGCCTCTTGCTGTCCGCCTTCCGGTCGTGGGAAGATCGACCCCAGCCCCACCCACAAGCCACCAAGCCAGCTAGCACGACCACCTCGCGTTTTGGGCAACGAAACCACCACGCAGCCTGAGCCTCCTCTCCGACTGGGTTTTTTGGTTTGCCACTGTTCTGTCAGCACTTGTATGCGGTGACCCCCACCTAGGTGGATAGCAGAAGCTCCGATATAACCATTGTATAAGTAATTTGGGGCTCCAGCAGCTAGCTTAAATTATTTTGCTTAACCCAAATCGACCTTAGACTTTAGACAAGAAAAATATACATAAATGTACGAGTGAAAATAATACACATAGAAAAAACATACATACATGTATGAGTGGAATTAATACATGTACAATCAAAGGATTTCGAAGTTTAAAACTAGCTTTGGTGAAATTTGCCAACGAACCCCTCTTAAAGAAGAACTGTTATTATGGAACCATCAGTCCCAGGAATATTCGTCACATGAGCATATTTCCCATTTTCCCCTGCATCGACCCACCGGAAAATTAAGATGAGTACAGCAACATTATTTGAAGCTCTAAAGGTAACCTCATTTAAATAGGGGGAGAGAATAATAGCATAGTTAAACGAGATGGGAATTGCACAAGGTTTTGAACTCACCCCATACAACTTTCCCGTTAGGTGTGACTAGACGAAGTTCACTGGCATTCACCTGAAATTTATATAAAACATAAATAAACACGAGCATGAGGTATGGATCTTTGAATTATAGATGTCATATATCATCAAACAAGATTGAAATATATACCTGAACAATGGCTTCCTTCGTCATGACACCGACAGAGGTATTAGGGTCTTTGTTCACACCAATGATCTCAAGGTTAAAATCGCATTCGAGTTCAAGGTGCCCGCAAATTTCTGGTTTTATTTTAGGGCCTCTTGATGACCAAGTTATACATTATAATGAAAAAAAAAAGTGTTATATTTAGTTTTGAACTGTCTATTGACCATCGAACTGAGGGCACGATCTATTTGTAATGATTGTTTCTTTGTTCTCCTTCATCGCATTACTGTTGTAGATAATCACATCAAATAGTAGAGCCAGAAGCCATTCCTAAACATTTGAACTAAGTTTGTAGGGTGCGCCAACACCGTTCTATAGTGCAAGGCAAGGCCAACGCTTGAAGACCTAAATAGCAATTTTCGCCAACACCATGCTATTGTTGCAGGCATTCCCCCTTCAAAACATTAATTTAATATCAAGCGAATCAGTGATCCACATATCAGATATTAAACTGATAAGAACAGATACTACACTTGATCTTAGCCAAGAGGCCGAGAAAGGTATGCTTTGAAACCTCATAGTCCACCACTATTATATTAATCATTCCACTCTTTCTTAATTCTTAAAACACTTTTTTGACATGGGACTCCATAATTTGTTGAGGACTTAATTACTTGAAAAAGAGAAAATTGCTGAACTAATGAAGATCAAATTTGAATGGGAAAAGGAGTTCATTAACCGATTGATTAAGAATATATAGGATCAAGATTAATGTACATATATTTTGACACATTTTCACACCTTTTAGCCTTAGATTTAATTATAACTAACGGTTCTTATAACTCAATTAAAATATAGTTGATATTGTTTTTCCTTCAATTACGCATCCATAATAGTAGGGTTGTAACACGCTTGGCCATAAATCATAAAACTTTGAACTGAGTTTGTAGGGTGCGCCAACACCATGCTATAGTGCGAGGCATGGCCAACGCTTGAAGACCTCAATAGCAAGCTATTGTTGCAGGTCTTCCCCCTTCAAAACATTAAGTTAATATCATGTAGATAAGTGACCCACATATCAGATATTAAACTGATAAGAACAGATACTACACTTAATCTTAGCCAAGAGGCCGAGCAATGTATGCTTTGAAACTTCATAGTCCACCACTTTTATACTAATCCTTCCACTCCTTCTTAACATACTTTTTCGATGTGGGACTTCGTTATTTGTTGAGAACTTAATTTCTTGAAAAGTTCTGATGAATTATGGAATTGAAGCGAACGGAATATAGCAGAAGTAAAGTTGTTCAAATTTGAATAGGAAAAGGAGTTCATCGATCGATTGGTTAAGAACGAATATATATGCTTGATCAGTTGATCTATCTCGCAGGCCGGCTGTACAAAGTAAAAGCCTCGTACACAACACTTCACTCCACAAGATTTATAAGCAAAATAACCCATATATATCTTACATATATAACCCAATTGTATAAGTAATTTGGGGCTACAGCGCTTAAATTTTCTTTAGAAGAAACTTGTAGCAGGAAGAAGATGAAGAGAAAATTATTCTTAGAAAGAATAAACGATCCATGTATGTATATATATATAATATATATGTATATATTAACAAGAAGGTACTTACAAATCTAACAGAGATGCACACAGAAAATTAAAAACAACAAAACAAGGCATAGCTAGCAGAAGGGGAGACTTGATCATTTTCAGTGACCAACTCCAGGGCTTGGAACATCACCATACTGTCGATAATAATCGTCATCTCCACCATAATTAGCAGCAGCTTCTTCATGATCCGTATCTTCTATACCCTTTTGAGACGACATCGTTGTTCCAGTAAAGCCATCTCCGGTAGATGTTGCTGCGCTCGGAAACGCCGTAGAAGAAGACAGAAGAACCAGCACCAGTAGCACAACAATACTCATGAGGCAGTACTCCATCCTCCTAGCCATCATCATTTCATATATAATCTCTTTGCAGAAGAGAAAATGTTGAAGTATGAGTGGTGGAGAAGAACAAGTTTAAAAAGGAGGCCAGGGTAGGACATATATATATGCATGCCCCATTAATTCTGGTTTTTATTTAGTGCATGCCATGATCATATAAGGTGGTGGTGTCAATGTGTCAAGAATTAAAGCTAATAGAGAGAGATGCATATATACATTAAAGTTAAACTTCATAATTGAAAGTTGGCCCAGAAAGAGGACCAACAAACATACAGTTGATGTAGAAACACGACTCTTGTTTATTTACTTTGGTAGTGAGCAATATCATAAAGTCTTGAGTTATCTATCATTACAATTTGGGGCCATATATAAGCCATGCATGTTAACTTGTCCAGGCACTTAAAACATACGAAATTAATCGTATGTAGAAAGCTTTGCCAATTGATTGAGATTTTCTTTACGCCAAAAATTACTTAATTACCAAAACGTGGATTAAAAAATCTCAGACAGCTTCTTCAGTCGCTGATAGCTGACTCAAATTATATATATTTTGCATTGTTTATAGTACTGTTTGGGTGGTCATTAATTGCCTTCAGTGTAAGAGTAAAATAACCATGCCTGGCTTCGATGAGGCAGCAAATTAATGCTTTAGTAATTGTACAAACACCTAACTGGAAAATGGTGGGTGAAACAAAGAAGGTTACTACGTAGGGACTTTCGATCGATTAATGTTTATTGCATGAATGGAATCTTGCGATGAAAACTATGCAACGTGATTCCTGCAGGAACTGATTACCATGCCTACCCAGTCCGCAGGCCGGACTTCATATCATTCGTGTCGATCATTGCAAAGTTTAGGGTTTAGGAGTTTTATTCCTATTAATGTACGTGTCCGAAAGGAACCAAGAGTTTTTGCCACCAATTAAGACTAGGAACGTGCCTTCAATAAATTTAGGGTTTGGTGTACTGTGTTTGCAAACAAAAAAATTGATAAACAAATCTAATAAGCTTGTGTTGTAGTTAAGCATTCACCTGTATCGATCAACTGTGTGGGAGAATTAATTCAAGATTGGTGATCAACTCTATATATGCAAAAGAAATCTCCCGATCGAATTCTGATAACAGTTATATGTATATTCTACGTGCTTTTCAGGATTGGGAGAGCAAAAAGATGTTTTGAGAAAATGTACAATAACACAAGACAAATATATAAATGTGTATACTATTACTATTCAAGAATGCACCTCTTTGTTATAATCTTGCTACTTCCTCCATCACTCCCCTACTGCCTGCATATATACATACATGTGTGAAGGTGTTGAGTCAAACATTATACCTGGCCTTGTCAAAATTAAGGTGAAAACTCTTACCTCTATCTTCTTCTTCTTCTCCCCCTTGTCCTCCTCCTTCTTTACAACCGACGAAGGATAAGGTTAATTAAGGGAGGCGACTAAAGGGTAGAGTGGTGGGGACTGGGGATATCATGTAAATTTGTTTCTTAGATCTTGTCAAAGTAGTCATGGGGCTTCCAGTAGTTCCATTCTCCAATTCTTCTTCTTGCTTTAAAAAAGGGTCTTAATTTGGCGATGATCTTAGCCAAAAGGCCAGAGGAATGGAATCGAAAAGGCTACAATGCTATTCCAATATAACTACTACTTTCGGTTACCAGTCCAAACCAATTAATAATGGCATTGATCCAGCAATTCAAGCCATTACAAAAAGTATTGCTGACTCTCATATATATAATTTTCACCGGTCAATCTTTCCCAACAGCCGTAGATAAAAGAGAAAAACGAGGTAGACTAGCTCCCATTTTCAATACTCTGGAATCATCTAGTCCCAAATTTAACGTCCGACATAAACTTTCAACCCCACCGATCATTTACTACATCAAAGAAATGACGCAACAACTACGAGAGAATGACCTAATCATATATATATATATATATATAGTACTCAAATCTAGTCCCTGTTCATTTTCATTTTTTGTTCCCGATCATGATTACGTAATCAATACAGAGAATTGATCAGATTCCTCCCGCTTTCGTTTCAATGAAATGTTTCCGATGTCGGTGACTAATAATCAGAGCTAGGTCAACCGCCGATCAACCTCAGTTACATATATATTACGATTTAAATGTGATACTAATGTACCATTTTATTAAGATTTAGAGAGTGAAGGGGTTCTGTCCAAATCTTATATCTGGCAAAAAAGGAAGAAAACGAAATGAAACAAGTGCATCTGCTTCATTTGAACAGAAACAAAAATTTGCCATCTCCAATATATTTGAATTTAGTTGATGCTCGATCTAAAAGATGGACAAACAAAAACTCGGCCCTAGCCTCCCCCAACATAAATTCCTAGCTAACTTCACCATTGCGGCCTAATTAAAATTTGAAATCACAAACCTTCATCACGTACCAATATATTCGTTTCGATTTGGAGATCGATAGCTACGGCCACCTAGCCATCTCATTAGTCACTATCAGTTCATTTGTACGCAAACGTACACAGTATAGTCTAGTATCAAATCATGTTATTTTGATAAACGTTTGTGTAAGATTCCGAGAAGATCTGCTTTGTAATATGGATATAGAACTGAAAGAAGCATAAATTCCATTACTCTTTTAGTTTCCTACTTTGAATCAAATTAAAGTAGAAAATGTGACATCAACGCGGTTTAATCCATTGGCTGTCAACCCAATCGTATTTGTTTAATAGAAGTAGGTGAGCCTCATCCTCTTGCATCACCTTTTCCTCTTGAAAAAGACATAGTGACATAGTCTATGGTCCAAGATATTGGTCACAGTTGGTCCTATGAATCCAATTAAGTGTGACAAAATATTCAATTCAACGCCTAATAAGGCCATAAATATCTATGTTTTGCCCATCATATGTGCCAGTAATAATCATGCGATTAATTTTTCTGTTTTAGATTATGTGAATTTTATGAATTTCACTTTCACTTTCACTTTATAACTTTGGATTTCAAAAGATATCATATCGATCTGATTTATTATAGTATGGAATCACTTAATGTTGGAAAATATTACAATGGTTTTCATTTTTTACTATCAGTTATAGGCCAAAGTATTAGAACAAAATTTTGTGACGGTGGGTTAAATAAAGGAGGAAGAGGAGGAGAAAGTGTGAGGGAAGTGTGCGTCACAAGAATCGATCGTGTAGACTGTAGAGTAGGATTTTACGCGGACTTTGTCCTACGAAGAATCTACGTTGGACTAAAAGCTGGAAACATTTCAATAGTGAAAGCCCTGTGATCTGTGTGCAGGTGTAATCACGGGAACCTTGTCCACTCTCAGTCCTCTCCACGCGCCTTCTCAACGTTCAAGAAGGAAAAATTAAGCAAATCATGGACCGTAACATAACTCAAAGACCCTTGAATATTAATTGGAAAAGATGTGTATTAAGTTGGGGCACAGAAACTAGATCTTCAATATCTAAAACTATGTTTAATGTAGCGGAAAAATAGTCCGCTTAAATTTGGCGTTTTCATATCTGAAATGCGTAAGTAACTGAATTCATTGAGTTGTATCTAAACTTATGACATTAGATCGCATTTAATTCTATCTATATCACGTTTACGATTGAAAATCACACACAAGGTGAGTGTTATACTGAGCTCGATCACTTTATGTCAGACTCTGGATAATTAATAAGTCCGAAACGTACAAACAACTGAAATGGAAGATCAAGATTTTGCTTATTATTGAGCTAGATCTAAACTATGACATCATATTCCATTTAATTATATTTAGACCGTGTTTAAGATTGAAAATCACACATGAAGCGGGTTTTATACTTGGCTCACCTTACATCAGACCGTAAAAATTGAGCAGAATTAAACTACAGGATAAACCAAACACCAAAAGAAACACAATATGCATATAATTCCGGACTCGTTAATTAGGCCTTTATTCTTTAGAGGTATGGGAGTCGATGTTAGTAATAGTAAGTAGATAGCTAAGTTCCGAGTTAGTGGTAGAAACGTGTCCTAAGCAGTGCGTATGTCTCTTCATTTTGGTAGATGGATTTCTACGACTTTTATGAGCTTCCTACTTTGTCAACTAAACCAACGACGATTCGAGTTTAGAGCAAGTTTCCATCCTTCTTCACTCCTCTACTCTTCCCTAGCTGGCTTCCCATATAAACCCCCATTTCTTCTTCGACACCCCATCACTTCCCTCATTCCAAAACTTTCACAAATCTATCAAGTTCATACCCGAAAAAATGGCAGCGCAGCTTCAAATCTTCCTATTCTTTTTCCTCGTAGTGTCCTCATCAGCATCTGCTAGGCTCTTGAACGTCGGCAACGTGTTGCAGAACCCACCTGTGTTGGTGTTACCGTGCCACACCGACGGCGAAGGCAACTCCAACCAGCAGACTGAAGTAATTAATGGAATTCGAGCTTATCCGACTCCGAGATTTGATGCGGCGGCGAAGAACAGGAAGTACGTGCCGCTGGTTTTTAATATGCTTCCGAAAGGGCCGACGACGCCTTCTGGACCCAGCAAAGGAACCAACAGCATCAACAACTAAAATTGTATACAAAACCAGATTCAGATTCTAGCTAGCTTTTAATTACCTCCTTGTATTTGCTACAGAGACTACAAAGTTAGTAATTTCTCTTAATTTCTTCCTACCTAGCTAGTTAAGTTTTCATTTCGGACGTGTAAATACTCATTTCGCCAATAGGGTATTGATTCTCTTCATTTTTTTTTCTGATGGTTTTGATTTATACTATTATTAAGAGAGAAAATGCTTTGTTAATTAAAGTGGGTGTAAGATTACCTATAGATCCTTACATCATATATTAATTTGAAATTGTATTTAATAATTAAGGGATAATAAGGTAAATAACAAAATTAAAATTGTATTTCACTCCTCTACTAATAACTTCCCCACTTATCCATTATGTGCATTTCACCCATAACAAAACTTCTCACTGTATGTAGTAATTCTTCAATTTTTTTTCACATTTATTTAATTATTCACACCCATCGGATGTGTTTTGTTATAGTATTAATTATGTGATGGATTGTAGTTCATATATACATAAACAACTACTTGTTAGTTCCACTATCTACCGGTAGGTTTGGAAAACAAGAAATGACCTCATTTTCACAGGAATAACTCAGCATCCTTCATCTATCATTGTAGCCTCAGCTGCTATGCTTAAAAGCTTCACTGATGCTAATGTGAAACCAGGTAGAGATCAGAGAACTTCATAACTGTTCACAATCAGATGGGAAGCCCCAAAAGAAGATCATGTGAAGATAAAATTTTGATGGCTCTTGTTAGAATCAAATATGGACTTGTCACACATTAACATTAAGTATATTGATAATTAGCTAAATGTCAAGTCTAGTTTAACATGGACACAAACTCAAATCAATACTTGTAACTTAATGGAAGAGTGTATCAATTCATTAAGGTAAGTAATCCAGTTCTTGGTCTGCAAGAAAGACTACAATGAAGTGTTACATTAATAATCTAACTAGGAAACCTAATCCGATAAGGAATGCTTTAATGTGAAGCTTCTTGAGGGTTAAGTCACCTATATAAATAAGATGAATTGGTCCCTGTTGCTACCACGAGTTTTGCATTAAGTTCTATCCATTGAGAAGTAAGGTTTTTTTTTTTATGTTTTATTTTTATTTTTATGAAACATTGAGAAGCAAGGTTGGTAAGCAACAGAAGGCCATATTCTAGTGATCCCAGTCCTGTCTTTAGCCTTTGAGCTCCTATGAGTTCAGCGCTTCCCCCACTCTGCAACTATGAGCGGCGTCAAGGCCATCAGCCTCGAGGAGATCAAAAATGAGTCCGTCGATCTGGTATACAACACTCTCTGTCTTTCTTTCTCTTTCTCTCTGACTCTGTCGCCTGCGTTTGGTTTGCTCAGAAGAAAACGAAACCAAACGCCATGAGAATTTTGGAGTTGATGCGTGGGCGACACATGAGCTCGATCTGGAGTCTGGGAGTTGGGGGAGAGATCGAAAATCTTCGACCGGAGCTTGGAGAATGCAAGGGTCCGGTCGATGGAGATGATCTGGGTCTCGCCGCCGACGTAGAGGAGCTTCCCAGACGGTGGCCGGGGGTGGAATGCGATGTTGGAGCTACAAACGAGCTTGAGCTTCTTAGGCTGGGTGTGGTCGGTAGTGGGCTGGGTGTGGTTGGTAATGAGCTTCCGATTTGGATTTAGGAAGAATGAAATTTTGTAGAAGAATGAAATTTTGATTTGGGAAGAGATCTATATATTTGGTTTTGATTTTCATGTTGGATTTATATGCATCTTGATTTGAATTTTGTTCAGATTTGGTTTTTCTGCATCTTAGTTGAATCTAGAGGACTCATCTCAACCAAATTAGGTTAAATTTTATGGGTTTGTTGTGAGCATGATCTTTGGCCGCGAGGGAGGACACTGATGAGAGGTTGAAGAATGAACCCATACCCAACACCCCTCTTGTTTATCAGTCTCTCTTCATCTTCTCCGGCCATGTTGATCGGTGGGGGAAGTGAGGAGCCATAACCAAGAGCTGAGAAGAAGAAGAAGAAGAGCTCTGAGAGGGGAGGGAGGTATATTGGAGGGGTAGCTTGGGAATTTTTCATGTGGGAAGGTCCCACAAATCTTATCGATAAGACGGCGTCCGGACACGTCAACACTTAAACAGATGAAATTGACGGAATTGTGAGGAAATTGATCAATTTGATGAAATTGGAGAGTGCGAGGACTTTTCTGATTAAATTAAAAGTGCAGGGACTGAACTGACGAACCCTTGAAAGTACAGGGTAGTAAACAAAATTTAATCCTTAATTCTATATGACGTGGCAAGTTTTAATAGGTTGGTGATATCACCACAAAATAAATGTGGTGAGCAAATTTTTCTTTGACTAATTTGGTTTGAATTTAATTTGGTGTCTTTAAACCGTTTAAACCAGGTCAACGAATTAATTATGATATAGATAGTACACAAAGGAAACACAATAAATTCTCTAAACGTAACGATTTTGTAATTAATATTAGAAGGAAAAAGAAAATAATGTAATTAATGCTGGGTTTGTCATGGGCATACGTTCAAATTGGCTTCTTATTCTTTACTATCTAATCCTTAATTTCTAGTTTCAAACAAGCAAGCAATTAATTATTAGACTAAATTCAGTGTGCCTCTTCCAACTTTGGGGCAAACATCAGTTTAGTCTCTAATCTTTTTTTTTTTTTTTAATTATGATGGTCCCTGACTTCTGATTTCTATCACCCGCGTCTAAATTTCAAAATTGACTCAAAACATACGTCATAAGCTGAGTTGGCAATGACACGAAAGTCCACTTTAATATGGATTTTAGCACACGAAGGGCAAAATGGACTTCTCCCTTTTTCTTTTATTTTTTCCTTCCTCATTGCTTCCAATTCCATACGACCCAGTTCCTTCTTCAGCAAATCCTAGATTTCAATTCGTCTCTTTCTTCAACAGAGATTATCAACCCCCAACATATCTCTTCAATTACCAACATCATACAAATTCCTTGAATCCCCCAATACCCAACTAGATCATGAAAAACCGATTCAAACAATAACAATCAATCTTATGTCATGCAGAAAACCCATAAGAACATAGCCTAAATTAATCAAATAACACAAAGAAAACGGGATCCCATTCACCTGCAAGCTTCTACGTCTCCCTCTTCTTTCTATCCGGCATCCCATTCCAATTCTCTCTCCTTCTTTCTGACCCATACCCATACCCACTCTCAGACCCAACTTGATCTTCGCCATCGAAATCGTCAAGAACTGGAAATCGCTGGGCTATGGTCCTATCCAATTCACAACGCTAAGCAACAAAGCCAGAGGTCACTCGCTCTTCTCCACCGCCTATCTTGTCATCAAGTTCCATAACCTCTGCCTCTTCGAGACCCATGATGACATCATCGCGCGACCACTGGATTCGAAGTACTAGCTCAACAACATCGTTTTGCATGCCGGGTTTAAGGTCAATGACGAGACCATGAGAGTGCTAGAGTCGTGGGACGGCATCCGAGCTTGGGTCATGGTTGAGAATGGCATGTCGAGTTTTGGGTCTAGTTATGATGGGTTTGCCTCAATGTTACCTGGATCGCGGATCGTTGCGGTACTGGTACGCGGTACGCTAGGATATATTAGCTAAAATTTTAATTAAAAATAAATTATATATGATAAATATAAGGGTTAAATATTGTTTACTCCCTGAACTTTTACCAAAAAAACACTTCAGTCCCTGTCTTTCTAATTTCACACGTTTACTCCATGTACTCTCAATTTTGGACCAATAGGTCCATTCCGTTACTCTTCGTCAAAAAATTCGGTTAAATTGCTGTCGTGGCAGTCTTTTGGCTGTAAAATGTCTATTCTACCCTCGCTTACTGTTTTTTATTTTTTTATTTAGTGTGTTCTCTTTCTTTTTTTCTCTCTTTTTTCTCTTCTTCTTCTTCACCTCCTCACTTCCTCTTCCGACAAACCCTCTCCGCCACCCTCAAACCCAATTCCCTAAAATCTCCCTCTCCAGATTCCTCACTTCCTTCCAAGCCCAACTCCTCATTTCAGCAACTCTTCTCCAAACCTCATCACACCCATTATCAGGACACAATTACAATGAACCCAGAACCTTGTGAATCAGATTCTCCAACTTCGTCCTGTCCAACCCTCGGTCCTATAGCTTCAAGCTAGGTCAGCCGCTTTCACCACATTGAGTATCGGTACACCGATGCCAACAACACCACCCTCAACTTCTCTTAGGACCTTAGCATGCCTATGGTTGCCAAGGCATCGTCTTGCAAGAAGCCTAAGCCCAACAACGCCAAACCCGAAACGGAGCCGATGACGAAGTGCTCTAAGGTGGAGCAGCTGTTCAGAGCTCAGATTCGAACCCGAAATTGAGGCCGAGAAAGAAGATGATCTAATCCAGGGAGAAGCTGATCCGATCTTGGGAGAAGACAACGAATGAACTCCGATGGGCTTGGGGATGTTCTTCGGTGGCGGCTAAGCGAAGACAACCTTGGCGATGGTGGTGTTGAGGACGGCGGTGGTGTTGTCAATGGCGGATTAGAAAAGGGCGCGGGAGGCTAAGTTGGAGAAATGGGTTTTGGAGAGAGAGGTGGTGGGCTTGTTCTGATTTGGGTGGTTACTAATGAGGTAGCCAGGTAGGAGCTAAAGAAGTGAAGGGTGAGGGAAAGCCAGAGGACCCATTCCCAATATGTAGAAGGAGCTCTTTTCTTGAGGCTGACCATTTTTGTTGTTAGTGCTAGTTCTGGAAGAAGAAGAGATAAAGAGGTTGAAGAAGAAGAAGAAAAAGAGGAAGAAAAGAAAGAAAAAAAAAAGGAGAAAAAACTAAATTAAAAAACAAAAAACAGTAAGTGAGGGTAGAATAGACATTTCACAACCAAAAAGACTGCCACGTCAGCAATTTAACTGAATTTTTGGACAGAGAGTAACGGAATGGACCTATTGGTCCAAAATTGAGAGTACAAGGAGTAAACGTATGAAATTAGAAAAACAGGGACTGAAGTGTTTTTTGGATAAAAGTTCAGGGAGTAAACAGTATTTAGCCCTAAATATAATTATGAAAAAAAATAATAAATGGATAATCATACTGCAAATAAAAATCTCAACAAGAATTATAATATAAAAATAAATTGTCATTACTGCTTAAAAATTAATTAAGTTTTTCAATCTAAAAAAGAAAAAATAATATTATTATTTTTCGATGGTGAACCCAGTGGGAGGCTTGGCCATCACGCTTGTCTAAGTCCTTAGTTCGAAGGGACGCTTGAGTCTCTTACTCTTGCTCTTGCAAATCTGGATATAGTGTTCCTGGCCAAATTGGTTGTGCATTGAGACTCGGTACTGCTCGAAGTATTCTTGGTACGCGACGAATCTTCCTCATCTACATAGTTTCCATCTAACATTCTCCATCGCAAGTCTTCCAATCTCAAAGGTGACTCATCTATATCTATTAATTCTGGATTGATGTCCCATTTCTTATAAATTCCATTATTGTAGTCTTCAGAGAAACGTGAAAGGAGACGAATATTGGAATGAATATAAACCAATTTATCAGCTCTTTCGGCATTCAACCTATTTCTCTTAACATTGTGAATGTATGAATACATACTCCAATTCCTTTCGGCAGATGAACTTGATATTGGTTGAGCTAGTACCTATTTATATCATGTGAACAAAGCATACATATATCAAGTAAGAATACTTAACAAAAAAATAAAAAGGCACGTTTTTATCTTTACTACTATAAATGGAGGTCCTCTTTTGGTGTCAAAGGGTTTCACCAAATTTTAAAGTACCTATAATACCCTTCAATAACATAATTATCAAATTAAGTTAATAGAATATAAATAGATAGAAGTGTAAAAATGTAATTAGTCAAACTACCATTATTTTATGTCTAAAAAATAAATAAAAACTATTCTTTTTAGTCGATATATTTTCCATTAACATCATAATATCACCTACGAGAAACGCGGGCACGTTGCTAGTATATGTTAATAAGAACCTACAGTAATAATTAAGAACACACACGGCAAAGTTTAAAAAAAAAATACTACCATGTAAAAGTAAAATGACAATTGGAATTGTTCTACTCATTTCATTTCATAACCCCTTTATATCGGGAGAGAATTATAACGGAAATATCAACAACAAGGATGACATTAACTACTGATTGGTCCTTGATCCATGCTGATTGATGGTGATTGCTAATTACTTGATTCCCTCTCCGTCAATCACTTTGACGAAGGCACATAATGTGTTTTTCCTTTAACACTCCCCCTTGTGCCAAGTCAAGGATGAAATGGTGCATGAGTTGTTGCCTCACTAAAAACCTTGCCAAGTAACAATAAAAACCCTGTGGGATAAAAAATACACCTTGGTCGAAGGAAAAGAGCACAACGCACTTTCTACATTTGAGGATGACATGTGTGTGTTTGACTCTCCCTGACGCCTACACCTCCCCCTGATACTTGCATTAATTAAGGGAGTTTGGAAAGACTTAGCATTCCCATGTTTTTCATATGTTTCTCAAATTTGGCCTTGGGCAATGATTTGGTGAACAAATCTGCCACATTCTCCTCAAACCTTACTTGATTCACTTGAATCTTGAGGAGGGTCTGTTGTTGCTGATTGTAGAACAACTTTGGCGATATGTGTTTTGTGTTATCACCCTTAATATAACCTAACTTCATCTGTTTGATGCAAACTGCATTGTCTTCATTAATGCAAGTAGGCTCTTCAGTGGAAGAACTCAAACCACTAGTCCCTCGAATATGTGTAATGATAGTTCTTAACCATACACACTCATGAACCGCCTCATGTAGAGCAATGATCTCTGAGTGGTTCGAGGAGGTAGCCACAAGGGTTTGCTTGGTTGATCTCCAAGATATCTCCGTGTTCCCATTGGTAAATACATAACCAGTTTGGGAACGATCTTTATGTGGGTCTGAGATGTATCCAGCATCAGCAAAACCGACCAAAACCGACCAAAACGTCATTTGGTGTTTTAGTGTAGTGAGTGGCGTTTTCCCCATCAACATTTTCTTAAGGGATTGCAGTTCCATCTGCGGACCCTCTTGTCTCTCTGTAGGGAAAGAATAGTCTCAAATCAATGGTTCCTTTTAGGTATCAGAAAATGTTCTTGATACCATTCCAGTGATGCTGCGTTGGCACTGAGCTAAATCTAGCTAACAAGTTCACTGAGAATGCAATATCTGGTCGAGTACATTAGGCTAAGTAAAATAATGCACCTATTGCACTTAGATAGGGAATTTCAGCTCCCAACACTTCTTCGTCATCTTCCTTTGGACGAAATGGATCTTTCTCTGCATCCAAGTTTCGACCGATCATGGGAGTGCTAGCAGGATGCGCTTTGTCCATGTTAAATTGCCTGACTTTTGGACATACACAGACTGGTGGATTATTATTCCACAAAACTAGGTGTTCTAGTTCAAGACCTAGACATAATCAAGTTTTCCCAAGATCCTTTATCTCAAATTCGGATTTCAAGTAGCTCACGGTTTCTCTTATTTCATCAAGAGTACTTATTATGTTCCTATCATCGATATATACTGCTACAATGGCAAATCTGGAAATTATTTTCTTTATGAATACGCATGGGCATAATTCATCGTTCTTATATCCCTTCCCAATCAAGTAGTCACTTAGACAGGTATACCACATCCACCCAGATTATTTCAATCAGTAAAGTGAGTGTTTCAATCTAATTGCAAACGCACTCCGTGGTTTGGAGTCACTTGACTTGGGTAATGTAAGGCCCTCATGCACTTTCATATATATATCTAAATCTAGATCCCCATAGAGATATGCAGTAACCACATCCATGAGTTGCATTTTTAGTCTTTCGGAAACTACTAAGCTAACTAAGTAGCCGAACGTTATAACGTCCATTACGGGAGAGTATGTCTCCTCGTAGTCAATTCTAGGGTGTTGTGAGAAACCTTGCACCACAAGGCGAGCCTTGTACCTCAGGACTTCATTCTTCTCATTACGCTTTCTGACAAAAACTCATTTATGTCCTACATGCTTTACACTTGGTGGGGTTAGCACTACCGGACCAAATACCATTCTCTTTGTCAGAGAATCTAATTCTGCCTGGATTGCTTCTTTCCATTTAGGCCAATCTACTATTTGTTGACATTTTGCAACAGAGCGTGGTTCGATATCATCGTGCTCTATGATTTCTTGAGCAACAGTGTATGCAAATACATCATCAATGTGTATGAAAGATATTTCTATCAACTCATATGCACTCTCATAATCTATTGAGATTTGTTTGTTCTTTGGAATCATTTCAAACATCGGAGCGTCCTCCAGTATTGATTCATGGACATAACTATAATCAGAGACAATCTCATGAGAGGAATTCTCTACATTGATGATTGGTTTGTGCCTTACTCGCCTTCTTCTTCCTTGGATGAGTGTCAATCGAACCAAGTGGCCTCCCCCTATTCCTTTGGGGAGCCACGGCCTTAACCACACCTCCACTAAGTGTGGTTTCAGTGCCTCTATCTGGAGCACCGTGCCCTTTGTTGGGGACTTCTAACCTTGTAGGCTCATTTGCAGCTGGTATATGTGATCTCGTCACTTTTGCGATATCAGTAAACGCATCAGGCATCGAATCTGCTACGTTCTGAAGATCGATTATTCTTTTCACTTCACTTTCACTTTGTGAAGTGCGGGGATCAAAATGAGACAGAGTGGGGACAAACCACGACAATTCCTATCGTTCCCTTGGAAAATCCTTTTTCCTATCTCCCCCTAACGACGGGAAGACTGTCTCATCAAAGTGACAGTCCGCAAATCTAGCGGTAAAGAGATCGCCTGTCAAGGGTTCCAAGTAGCGGATAATTGTTGGGGATTCGTATCCAACATAAATACTTAATCGTCTCTGAGGACCCATTTTGATGCGCTGTGGGGGCGCAATAGGCACATATACTGCTCAACCAAATATGCGTAAGTCAGGCTCATATCCAGTTACCTAACTGGTACGCAGAAAATGGTTGGCTAGCAGTGGGTCTGAAACGAATAAGTAAAGCTACGTGCAATATTGCATAACCCCATGCATATATAGGCATGTTGGTGCGCATAACCAATGCCCTGGCCACCATCTGTAGCCTTTTAATGGTAGCTTCTGCGAGACTATTTTGTGTATGCACATGGGGTACATGATGCTCTACATCAATCCCAATAGACATGCAATAATCATCAAATGCTTTTGATGTAAACTCTCCAGCGTTATCAAGCCTTATAGCCTTGATAGGGTGATCAGGGTGGTGAGCCCTTAAACGTATAATATATGCTAGGAGTTTTGCAAATGCAGCATTTCTTGTGGACAATAAAACGACATGTGACCAATGTGTCGAAACATCCACCAGAACCATAAAGTACTTGAATGGTTCGCATTCTGGATGGATAAGTCCACATATATCTCCTTGTATCCTTTGTAAGAATGGACTGTTTTGTTTTGTGTCTTTAGTATAGGAAGGTCTCGATCCTATTTTTGCTAAAGAGCAGGCTTTGCAAAATGAGTGATGTGCCTTTGAAATAGTCAATTAGGCATAATGGGATGGAGGTAGTGTTTCTGGTACTTCAGAAGATAATGACTGCATTTGAGCAGTACTAGGACCGACACCTTGCAGTGTGACGAATTTTTGTCCCATTTTATTTTTCACTCAAAAGAATGGATGTCCATAGAAGTTCATTTAAATAAGGATCATCATGTCACAACCGGGGTGCCCTAGGTGGTCGTGCCAAAGCCTGTATGAGTCAGTGTCCCACATTTCATTGTTGGTGACAGTATATGATTCAATGATCCGAATTGTAGTGATGTATAGTCCACTAGATCGACTCATAAGTTTCTCTAAAATGCTTTTCCTTCCACATTTATTAGAGGTAATATAAATGTATTCAAGTCCATTCTCACAGTATGTTTTTACATGATAACCGTTGGCACGAATATCTTTGAAACTTTAGCAAGGTTCGATTAGCTCTTGGTGCATATAGAGCGTCTGTGACTTTAAATATCTCTCATATTCTTTAGAGTATTTATATTTTAGTAGAATGATAATCTTTTCATTCTAATATTTTTTTTCCTCTAGATGTATTGCTTTACATCTTTATAGTGCAATTTCGAACCATGTAAATATGTGTAGTAAATAAATTTGAATAAATTCAGTGCTTCAGAATAAAATTCAAAATTTATTAATAAGCCAACGATAATCAAATCAAGGTCTTTGTTCAGAAATCTAATTCACCAAACCATTCTTTAAGACCAAATAATAGTCTAATTA